>NW_027458287.1:0-300000 GCF_050624435.1 Tenrec ecaudatus | reverse complement strand
CCTGAAGACATCATCCACCCCGGACTCCCCGTGCCTCCAGCTCCCACATGCACCAGTGCACAACCTCTGCCCCATCTAGTCCCTCAAGGTAGAATTCGGATTATTGTAATTGGGGGGGAGGAAGCATCCAGGATCTGGGGGAAAGCTGTATTCTTCATCGGTACTACATCGCACCATGAGTGACCCATCTCCTCTCCTAAACCCCTCTGTGAGGGGATCTCTAGTGGCCAAAAATGGGCTTTGGGTCCCCACTCTGTACTTCCCCCTTCATTCACTATGGTAAGATTTGTTTTGTTGATGATATCTTGTTCCTGATCAATTTGGCACCTCATGATAACACAGCCTGGTGTGCTTCTTCCATGTGGACTTTATTGCTTCTGAGCTAGATGGCCGCTTGTTCACCTTCAAGCCTTTAAGACCGCAGACACCATCTCTTTCAATAGCCGGGCACCATCAGCTTTCTTCACCACATTTGCTTATGCACCCGTTTCTCTTCGGCGATCATATCATGGAGGTGTGCAGCCAATGATATGATTTTTTGTTCTTTGATGCCTGACAACAGATCCCTCTGGGACCACGTGATCACACAGGTTGGTGTGTTCTTCCATGTGGGCTTTGTTGCTTGTGAGCTAGATGGCCGCTTGTTTATCTTCAAGCCTTTAAGACCCCACACACTATCTCTTTTAATAGCCGAGCACCATCAGCTTTCTTCACCACATTTACTTGTTCACCCGCTTTGGTTTCAGCAGTTGTGTCAGGAGGGTGAGCATCGTAGAGTGCCAATTTAATATAAGAAATTATTCATGCATTGAGGGAGTGCTTGAGTAGAGGCCCAAGGTCCTTCCGCCACCTTAATACTAAACCTATAAATATAGACACATAGATCTATTTCCCCATCCTCATATATATATTTGCATGTACATGTCTTTGTCTAGACCTCTATAAATGTCCTTTGACTCCTAGCTCTTTCCTCCTTCTCCCTTGACTTTCCTCCTGCCCTACTACCATGCTCCGTCCCCACCTGGGTTACAGCTATGCCTCTTCTTTACGTAACCTTGCCCTTGATCATTCCCTACCAGGCCTGCCACTCCCCCCTCACTACCATTTTGGGTTCCTGTTGTGATTTTGAGATTCTTTTCCATCTCTTACTTTTCCCGGGGGATCTCTCTCTATGAATTATTCTGTGTTCACCCCTACTATGTATAGATTCAAAAGTTGCATTGAATAACAAGTAAATAGCTTCACTTGCAGGAAAACTAGTCCATTAACACAATGGAAACTGTTTTTCTGGCATCACAGATTGAGTATTCTGATGAACCATTGAGAAACCCCAGTAGAATTTTCTATCAGACTCGAGTCAGATGAGGTGAAGGGGGGCCATAAAATCATGTGTTTGAGTACTGACTTTTCAAACCAACAAAGAGATGCCTTTAGGAAAGACCTGTGATTTGATTTGATTCTGAAATAATAGACTCATGGCAAAGACTACAGTGCAATTCTCTAATTCCAAAACTCTGAGTTTTGAAGTATAGACTACTGAGTGGGTAATGTATGGACAGTGACATATAAAAGCATAATCTGGTTCACATCTGACCCTCTCCTTCCTGCAGAAGTGTGTCAAACCCAACAATGGTCTGAACCCTTATTTGTCCTTTTCTATTTTCTTTCTTTCCTTCTTTTTTTTTCAACTTGAGCAACTTATGATCCATGCGTTATCATTTATATCTCCAAAGGAGCATGGCCACAATATCAATCACTCTGTTAAAGAGCATGTGTTAATTTCAATCCTGCAAGATGCAGAAACCAAGTCAGGAGAAAATCTGTGCAGATTTTCCAGGGGAAACACCTGTGTGAGAGAAAATCCAGAAGAGGCCAGGGGAGAGAGAAGGACTGTCAATCTATAACAGGAGGCAAAGGTTGTTTTTTTTTTTCAAAAAGTTCATGGAGAAATGTAATTAAATGATAATGGATTTTTTTCTTTAACTTTTGGAAGACTACTTGTATGGTCTTGAGATAAGGAGAGAGAGGGAGTATGTTGGGCAGAAATTGTATTAACTATTGTTCAGTTCAAAGGAAGTTCACTATGGCCATTGGATGTTCTAATTGAATGGGTTCCGTGATCCTTTGTGACCACTCTAGTTTTACAAAATGTAAGACGCATTCTCAGGCCTGACAGATTCTTGATAAATTTTTATGAAGATAACCTGGTGTTATTTTTTCTCTTAGCATACACATAAAATGGTTGGATTATATTTATTCTATTGGTTATATTGACTTGGATATTTCCCAATCCAGAGAGATTCACACGTGTGATGACTTTCAATCCTGTTTAAGACTCATGCCTCTATCATTTTTCCTGGGAATTTTATTACATGCACTAGAGACATTAAAGCTCGGTGTCATTTAACATTATGTATCTGTTGTACATTTTATCATGAATGTTGGAGTTTTACTAAGAGCATACCAGAACTAATTTTATTTTTTTTCAATCTTCAATCTTGGTTGGTCAAATCTGTGTTTTCTACAGAAAGCGAACATACTTCTCTTAACAAACACTTTCTTAATTAGTAGAGTGATAGACACACCAATATCTAGCTGTTGAAATCTATTACGTGGCTTATTTTACTTAAGCATAAATATAAAAGTAAGACAAGTGTATGAGCACACAAAGTTGAAAATAATGAAGTCATTTTTATGAAAGTCACTGAAAGCATGTTTATCCTTTATTCCTTCTTACAACTCAGAAATGAGGTTGAGGCTTCTCAGCGCAGGTTAAGAGGGTGATAGGACTGAGATTGGAAAATGCTTGCTTAGTGTCAATGAAAACATTTTACACGTTCATTAAATATATTTTTTAACTTGAGTTTCTTCCTATCTTTGTAGGTTATGACATAGCAATCCCTGTGCCTCAATGTTCAAGCTCATGGGTGCCATTTGAAAGGTGAGCCATTAACACCAACCATCAGGTCCCTGTGCACACGAAAACTGACAAGCTGCATCCACAAAGATTACAGTCTAGGGAACCATATGGGTTCAGTTCTAGTCTGTAGTAGACCTGGAGTCAAAATGGTCAATACATTAAAAAAAAAAATGTCACGGTATATATTAAAGTTAATGTTTCCTCCAATTTCAAAAGTAAAGTTAACTATGACATTGGCAACTAACTAATAAGGAGAGTTCTGAATTAATGTTGGCAGTGACTTAATTCACACATTATGCAGAATGGACTATAAGTCAAATATAAGCAATTCACAACTTAGATCTAGAGAGACTGACCTAGATATGCCTGTAGGAATTGGGTCCAGGAGCAAAGAAACGTCTCATTATCAAGTGTGATGCAGTCTGGATTCTCCCTAAATAATAGTAACCTCATGTCATTTTTCTGGTGCTCAGTATTCTGAATTCTAGTCTTAGTCAACTGTTTATTGACTGAGTCAACAAATTAATGGCAAATTTGCTCGTTATAATGCTACTTATGTATCATAAACACTTTTCACTTTGTTTTTAAAGCTTGACAGATTTTACTGAGACATCTGGCTTCAGGCATTACTTTCATTATGTTTTTGAAATAAATTAATTGCTATTTATGTTTGCTTTATTCACTGCTGCACCTGCTTTACTCTATTAGAATGCGATCATCTCCTAAGTCTTCTCACTCTTTGTTTGCAGATTTCAATGTGTTCTGCAGAGCATTTTGTCCCATGTTCTCCTCTCATATGAAAAAGGACTCTGTTTCATTCAGCACTCCATTTCCACAAACATGTGTCCTGTCACTTCAGTTGGACAAGCTACAGCAGTTTGTTAAAAAATGTTGATTGGTCGTGTGACTGAAAAAATCACTCTGTTCAGTTTTTCAATATAAAATGAATCATGAAAACTTTCAAAGATGCTAATGAATTAAATTTGAGATGTCACAATGTGCTACACAGACTAAAAACTAACTGCACAGAAAGGTCATAATCAAATGAGATTGATGTATTCAGATAAATGAGAATTTCATCTTATTATTTACTATTTCTGCACGGTGGAAACATTTATTGCCCTTGTTCTCATATCTGAGTCTTGTGAGGATTTATCCTAATCTGACAAGAGGTAGAAAATGTTAATGTTCACTCTACATCTATATTTTTACTCCTCAGAGGAGCAGAATTTTACCTTTCTAAATTGTAATCCACAATTGTTATGCTGGGAATCTGGATGGTGATGAAGTGAGAGAATAGGAATTTTCTGTGTGATCATCTAATTGAGCCTGAATCTGTTATGGGACCTTCGTAGTGGGGCTCTGACCTTCATGCCTGTGCTGTAGTTTATATCTTCACTGGCTGGTGTTCCTTTGCTTCACGGCAGTATCCATATTCTTTACCTTTGACTGTTTATCCCTGTTGACTATTCCTCTTTCCCCCCTTACCCCCCCCCCCGACTCTCAACGTAGGCATCATGGGTAAGATGTGTGGTGGGTGGTTGATAGGAGAAATATTTCACCCCCAGCTATGGAAAGACAATACAAATGACCTTCCTCTGGTGTGAAATATTTCAAGTTGAGAATGGTCTTCTTCTCCAGGGCCAGAAACACGAGGACTTGTTTTGAATGTTCACTGGAGAACCTCAACAGGTTTTACAGTTAGATCATGAGCTCCACTAATGACCGGTCCCAGTGGTTTCTCACAGTCTCAGTAATCAGTACTCAGCCTCTAGAAATTTATCACATTTTAATTTATATATATATACATATATTTTTTTAAATACATGGTTTCAGTGGTTTCTGATCCAGGTAAGCAGATTACTGCTGTGCCTCTCTGAATGCACCTCTCTCTAGATTTTTGGAGGCATTTTGATATGTCAATCCATGTCAGTTCTCTGATGCCCGCATGTAGGGACTCCCAGCATCCGTGCATCCGTGACTCACATTGCAGAAAACGGAGCTTATGACTGACTCAGAGGAGGAGACAGGCCAAGAGAGAGAGTGCAGGGGTCCATAGCGGAAATGGAGTTGGAGGGGTCCAGAAAGGACCCAACGTGGGCACACAGGCACAGAGCTGTGGTAATCTCCATGTGAATAGATGTTATGGGGGATGAGTGCAAGCGGTGCCTCATGGCCCAACATCAAGCAAACCTGATCAACATTTTATCACCCCTTCTGCTTTGTACCCAAGTTCTTCCAGCTGAAACCTGGAAACCAGTCCCCTGGACTTTAAATGAAAACCATCCAGAGGTTAGTGGGTCTTATGAGCTCTTAGCTCTTGGATTGTTTTAGGACCATTCAGACAAGGCAGTATTTTCATAAAAATGTGTACTATACTCTTCACATTTTGCCAATTTTGTAGTGATATATCCTGATATTATGGGTTTTCTCTCTCTTTTTTCTTTCACAGTGCTGATATTATTTTTTAATTAAAATGTACAACTTTTGTTAATCCTGTTAATGTATCTTAAATATATATTGCAAAATAATTGAATTTATTTATGGAATAATATCAGACTTACTGTGATAAAGATAATTTCCTTTATATTTTAAAAGATGTTTTGTATGATTTTTGAAGTTTACACACTTTTATATTATTCAAGTGGTTGCCTTTCAATTTTTCTTCCATTGTGTTTTGTGGACCTTTTTAAAAATTTTATTCCCTGCCTTTTTTTAATCATTTCATTAGGGGTCCATACATCTCTTATCACAATCCATACATATATCAACTGTGTAAAGTACATTTGTATATTTATTGCCCTCATCATTCTCAAAACATTTGTTCTTCACTTAAGCCCCTGGAATCAGCTCGTTTTTCCCCTTCCTTCCCACTCTACCTCCCTCATGAACCCCTGATAATTTATACATTATTATTGTGTCATATCTTGCACTCTCTGAAGTCTCCCTTCGCCCACTTTTCTGTTGTCCATCCTGTAGGAAGGAGGTCACATGTAGATCCTTGTAATTGGTTTCCCCTTTCCAACCCACCCTCCCTCCACCCTCCCAGTGTCGCCACTCACACCAGTGGTCCTGAAGAGATCATCCACCTTATATTCCCTGCATTTCCAGTTCCTATCTGTACCAGTGTACATCCTCTGGTCTACCCAGATTTGTAAGGTAGAATTGGGATCATGATAGTGGGGGAGGAGGAAGTATTTAGCAACTAGAGGAAAGTTGTATGTTTCATAGTTGCTACATCACACCCTGACTGGCTAGTCTCCTCCCCAAGACTCTTCTGTAAGGGGATGTCCAGTGGCCTACAAACGGACTTTGGGTCTCCATTCCACACTCCCCCACCCCCATTCACTATGATTATTTTTGTTCTTGTGGACTGGTTTTTATGTGAGTAGTGGAAATAAGCATATGCCTGCTAAAATGATACATTTGTTTCAATTCTTTTCAACGAGTAAGAAAAGCTAAGTTCATGGAAGACATAGGTGGCTATTTAGGAATACCCGCTCATTACATTAAAAGTGAGAGAGAGGAGGATACAGTAAAATGAGTAAGACTCTCCCAACCCCAGGAGTCGGTGAGAAATCACTGCACTTCACAGACCAGAGGAATAGCCGTGGTGGCAGTTACATAATTTCATGTTAACTTGATAAATAAGTGTAGGGGTGGAGTCTAGCCTGTCAATCAGCTCACAGCCTGAAGATGCTTACTTGTGTGCGTGGCCTTCTCATGACGATTCTGAGAATTTCCTCTCTCTTGGGAGGCGGGACACACCTTGTCTGTGCTTCATCTCCCTGTGGGGAGGCCCATGCAGAAAGCTGGAGGAACCACATGGATACACACACCAGCACCAAGAGGCTTCCACTGATATTGGATCCACAAGACTTTCCAGCCACTAGACTGTGATCTTCCTGCACTCATCATCACTGAATACTCTGTGAGTCAAGAGAAATGTACGGACTAGTATTGGACATATGGCCTAATATCAGGCTTATGGATTTGATCTGGACTGGGCTTGGATGTTTTCTCAACGTACAATTGCTATTTGATAGAAAGCTCTCTTAACCTCTCTGGGTTTGTTTTTCTAATCAACTTCACCTAAAACAACCCCCTTGAATGGTCAGTGTTAGTGTTTGGGAAGTTGATTTTTTGTCACCTCTCACCTATGAAGTGAATGAAATTATAGGAGACGTGTGTACGTGGATACGTCTGTACCAGTCATGACCAGCTGTGAGTTCACTTGGTGAGATATTCCCACAATTAGCCATCAGTATTCCAGAATGCACTTGAGATGAACAGCTCAGCTATCACTATGTGTGATGCTCTAAAGCAGCAGTCTCAATGGGGTCAAAACCCCTTTGGGGGGTCGAACAAACCTTTGACAGGGGTCATCTGATTTATAAAAGCAGCAAAACTACAGTCATGGAGTATCAATGAAAAATAATTTCGTGGTTGGGAGGTCACCGCAATATGAGGAAGTGTATTAAAGGGTCGTGGCATTAGGAAGGTTGAGAATTGCTGCTCTAGAGTTATCAAGGCTTCTTATTATTTATCACTGATTTAGACCAGGAATACATTCATGAATGTGAATTATATGCACATACGAGAGCTCTATAGATTTGAAGGCTGAAGCCATTCCCCTGGGGAAGCATTAAGCAAAGATATTGCCACATAGGTTATTCCTAAACCACTGACAACAAAGTGCACTCATGAAGGGGTGACTGTGGAGCTTCATTTTCCTATTGGCAGTCGCCCTGGGTAAGATAAGACATGGGAATGGAGCGAACACTGTGGCAGCTCCAGAGCCCTCACTTTCTGGTTTACGTCCTCACACACAGGTGTGCATGCCTAAATGCAGTTAGTGCAGTCTGGGGCTGAGGTGAAAAAGTTGGGAGATTCGTGAAGGTGTCTTGTAGGACTTCTGTGAGCCCCTTCACCAGTGATGGAATGAATAGGGTTTGACAAGTACCCGGAAGAGGCTTTCAGTGGATGGCTAGATCAACACCCACACTGGGAAATCAACATATATCCAGGGATTCACATAGGGCTCTGTCTTCTCCTTGGATGCCCCCATCAGCACAGCTTATCTACGGATAAGCAGCCTGAAGTCCAAGGACACTGCAACCTGACTGTGTGAGACAAGCGCTGTGAAACCCATATCCTGAGAGCGTCAGAAAACCCAGGGGAATGGCAGCTGTGCTCACTGAGGCAGGGACTCCGAATATTTCGCTGAATCCTTTCTTTACTTGTTACGCATTTCAAGATGGGAAACAAAGACAATTACTCCCTGAAAATAGCATAACGTTCCTGTGAAATGAAATCACCCCTCAAGAGAGGAGGATAAAGATACCTTGGTATGTAAGCTTTGTTCATCAATTTGTGTAAATAGTTCCGTTACAGCACTAAGAACTATGCAGACTCTGAAGGGTTGATTCAATATCTGCAGAGACAATGACATGAACACAGTTTCTCTGCAAATGGACGGTAAGAAAATGAAAGACAAGACCCTCTGTTACTCTGTGAGAAAATGAGAGGAAGTGAGTGTGATCCCAGACACAAACTCCCTGCTGGGAGGGAGCTGGGCAGCAGGGGGCGCTCAGAACCCACAGATCACAGGACACACTCAGGAGCAGGTGCAGAGGGACAGTTTCAGGGCTGGTTTCCTTTTGTGGTCTGGTTATGCATCTCCATCTCGCTGTTTCCCTCAAGGGTTTTCTCTATTTTTATGACATAGGAATACAATGTAAATGTATAAAAATATTTAAAATCAGACCTATTGCATGTAGGATGTATAATAATGGAATTGAAATCTCAGCAAAAAAAGTGGGGAGTAAGAACCAAATAAAAATATAATTTTTATTTATTAGTGTTATGTTGATATTCTAAACTTGGCAGCACTTGCATTGTTCAAGTAATCCTTGATAATAGTTGTATTGATTGGATTTCCTTGAAGGCAAATATAATCTTATCACAGCGAGTACTGTATTTCATGATGGGTTTAGCAAAACCTTTCTGACAATTCCATGCCATTCTCTTGACTGTGCTGTTCCCAGCATAGTAACTCCTATGATTTTCTGATCAAATTGGCCAATACTGGTCAGTGCACTTATGCTCACTAATGCCTAGGATATCAATCAATACACATGTATACCATTTAATATTTGACCACTTCCAATTTCCCAACATCCGTAGTATGCAAATTACAAGTTCTGTTCCTAAGAAGACTTCTGCAGCTGTTTCTCTTTACCTTGAGGCATGCCCCATCAGCAAATGGAGATCCTGATGGCTCAACTCCCAAATCACATCATCATGGAAATCAAGATGACTTCAAGAAATCAGCTCCTCTTCAGTAACATTTTGAGTGCCCTCAAACCTGAGTGGCCCATCTGGCAGTAGCTTCAACAATTTCCTACTTCCTTTGCCTAGGCTTTCAGTATTCAACCATGCTTCAAAGTTATACATAAGGTTTTAGCAGCTTCTTCCTCTGAAGAGGGAGAGGGGTCCTTCTGCATTGTCTGTTCTTAGTCTGGAAGCTTTGCTGAAATCTGCTCACTTTGGGTGACCCTTCTGGCATTTGATATAAGAGTGACATATCTTCCAGCATGTCAGCAAAACACAAGCCACCACAGTATAATTAACTACCAGATAGGTGGTGAGAATATGTCATTATTTCTTCAAAATATATCAAACAACTTCTGGCTAATATTTTAATGCAATAAATAAATAACAGCATAATGCAACCAAATAATGGAGTAATTCAATTTAACATGTTCAATTATTGACTTAACATTGAAACAGAAGATCCAAAAGGACATCAAGAATCAAATAAGTAAACAAATAAATGAGTCTAGTAAACTAAAATCAATGACCTACATATAACATACACCACCAAGAACAAAACAAATATACTCCCATTAAGCCGAGGTTTATTTCAGAAATAAAGTTAAGCATGAAATAGATGGAAATAGGACAGGAACATAGATAGATAAATACAAATAGATGATAGATACAAGATATGGACAGTATATACAGAGAAAATAGATGATAACTTAATCAATTGTTCAGTAGATTGGTAGACCAATTAACAGATTTATGATAGATAGATAGATAGATAGATAGATAGATAGATAGATAGATAGATAGATAGATAGATAGATATAGAGCAGAGATTGGAAATGTATAGAAGGATGGAGAGGGAGATAAAGAAACTCGATCAACAAACTCCAGTGTCATTGTGTATTCAGATTCAGGGATTTGGGCTGAGTCCAGGCAGAGGGTGTTCAGATAACACTTTTTTCTATTTGAGATAAATTGAAGACTAAATGCACAAACTACAACATGAGGTGTGTCATAAGGAGTTGTACATGGATGTTATACAACAATGACTCACTCTTCAAGAGATTTTCTTAAGAAACTGGGTCTCCACAACAGGAATATATCACTTATTTGATGCGTGTGGTGATGCAGATAAAAGTAGGTAAGGAAAGTTATGTGAGACCAGATTGTAAGCACCATGAAGGGAAGGTTGGGATGCATGGCACAGGGTCTCAGGCCAAACAGGCACATGATCCTGATTCAAGACTCAGTGTGTGATGAGGAAGGTACAGGTTTCCTAGCAGAATTGGAGCCTCCCCTATCTCATTTTTCCCTGTGTCGTGGTTTTTAGTCCTCTTCCTGCCTCTGAGAACCAAGATTAAGATGTTTTTAGCATGTCCATCAACTCCAGAGAACAGAGGGAGGAGAATGAGGCATGGAAGTAGGACACATTCTCTGGGTCCTTGTTTGTTTCTTGGGAGACCCCAAGTGCATAAACCACAACCTGGGGTGCTCTCTCCTCATCAGGAGAAAACTGAGGGGAAATGCTGGAATTTTATTTTCTCTTTACTTTTTTTTTTGTGGATTGCATGAAGGTATACTGAGAAGATTAGTGTTCATTCAAAAATGCATGCACTTTTGTTTCATTTCATTGACTGCAATGCACACAAACTCCTGTTACAATTACCTTTTCTTTCCAAACATTATGAATTTTTCCCTGGATAAATGTTGCCCTTTTAATCACAGAAGTTTGATTGTTCTAAAGTCATTGTATCTCCCCAGGACTATTGCTCCCTTGTAGGCTTGTCAGTTATTTGGCTGGAAGTTTTTCCAAGGGCTGAGTTCTGTCCCAGACCTGAAGGGAGGCTGACAACCACAGTCTCAGGACTTCCACAAGTCTACCAACCAGTAAATCTATTCTTTTTTTCTCTTTTCTTTGTGTGTGTGTGTGTGTGTGTATGTTTCTCTCTGTGTGTATTGTTTCACTTTTTATCCCACTCTTCCTAAGACCTTCTAATGCTATCTTTTCCAAAGAAATGGGTACTGATAGTAAGGCACCATATGTTTCTTCTGGTCTGAGAGTTCAGGAGACTCGAATCTATGATTAATTACAGCATTGGACTAATGGTTTCCATCTGTCTTCAATTATCATCACTCTGGAAAGGGAGAAACAATTAGCTGCCCTTCATATGTTTTAATGTCCCCAGTCACTACTCTCAAAACCCAGACGTAGGACATTGTCTTTGTGGGCTGTTATGTCAGTGGTTCTTTGTGTTCCCCGAACCCCAAGGCCTCCTCCTCAGAGAGAGAAAAAGTTAACCCACTGATTGTTTTCTTTAGTTTAGATCAGAGTAGGTCAGAGAAATGTTTAGGGACAGATTATATTTCTTCTCAGGCAGCAGGAAGCACAGGGCAGACCTGGGTACTAGGAGGTACCTGAGAGTTTACTAAGAAGGGACCATTTGGGAAATCAGATTCTGCAAAGTCTTCACTAAGGAGACAGGGGTACTCTCTATCTGGACATCATTCCCCACAGACAGTAAGGAGGGACCCTTTGTGACGCCCCAGGCTCCTTGGGCTGCAGATTCACACTGGGTTTGAAACAACTCCTCCCCGGGTGTGGACTAAGAGATACACTGAGTGGAGAGCCACAGTGCAAAACTCTCCATGCGTGAGGTGTCAGTGCCGGGTGGTGGTGGTGGTTGTGGTGATGGTGGTGGTGGTGGTGGTGGTGGTGGTGGTGGTGGTGGTGGTGGTGGTGGTGGTGGTGGTAGTGTGTGTGTGTGTGTGTGTGTGTGTGTTTTGCAGGATGTTACTAGGATCAGGTTCTGTCCCTCCCAGCAGTCCCAACACACGCACCTCCTCCTACCTTGGGTTTCCAGGGTTATAAGACTGGAGGAGTCTGACATGGAGAGCAGGGAAGAAATATGCAAAGTGAAGACATCCATTTTAGATCCACAGGCCACCTCCACAGGGGAAGCACCCTCATCATCCAGCTGGGGACCATAGTGTGATCCCTTTCCATCCTCCTTGCAAGATGGCTCTGCCAGCCTAGCTCTCCTCATTGCTCTTCTCCAAGGTCAGGATCGTCACAGGATTTGAGATGAATGGGGTGGTGGGATGGTGGTGGTGGTGGTGGTGGTGGTGGTGGTGGTGGTGGTGGTGGTGTGTGTGTGTAGAGGGAATATCTGATCTCTGAATCCTATCTCCACTGGTGTCTGTGCTCAGGTGACCTGGTGCAGTCTGGGGCAGAGGTGAAAAGACCTGGGGAATCTTCGAGGATCTCCTGTAAGGCATCTGAGTACAGCTTTACTGGAAGCTGGAGCCACTGGATTAGGCAGCCACCTGGAAAGGGCTTGGAATGGGTAGGAATGATTTATCCTGTTGACTCTGATACCAGGTACAACCCATCCTTCCAAGGAAAAGTCACCATCTCCACAGACAACTCCATCAGCACCACGTACCTGCAGTGGAGCAGCCTGAAGAACATGTATTACTGTGCAAGAGACACGGTGAGAGAACCCCCTTCCTGAGAGGGGCAGAAACCCTCAGCCTGATGCAGCTGCAGAGCAGGAGTCTCAGAGGCATCTCTCAGTCCAGCACCAGAGGATACAGTGTCTGTTGTCTCCTAGAGAGTGAGAATAAAAACACAGATCACTGACATGACAGGGAGACATCTCACCACATGGGGGCACTGACGCCTCTTACTGGATTGGGTTTCTCTTAAGTGGCTCACTGTGTAACATATGATTAACCGTAGGGCTATAGAGCAGATTAAGTACAGTTTCTTCATGAAATTCTCAGAGTTCAGTCCTTGATGCCCTTGAAGAATGAGCAGGTGCATTGTCAAAATTGAAGAAAATGCTCAGCTCAAATTTTCTGGCCCTTTCTCAACACATCCATTCCCAATATTATTAGACCTTCTTTCCTTCTTTCTAATAAGTAGACATGTTATTTGCTTGCTTTCTAGCTTCATTCACTTGCCTGCATTCAACTTGATGTGGGAAACAGTTCTGGAGAAATCTCTTGGTGGAGCGGTAATGCTGTGGCATTCGCAAACTACTCATGGGTTCCAGACCTTATAACAGTCAGTTATACTCATAAGAAAATGATTGGTATAGTTTCCTGGTTAAAAGTGGCCTCCTCAGGAGGAGACTCCAAAGCCTCTTGAGATAGGACGACCTTGGTTCAGGGAGAGGGTATTTGGGATTGATTGGATTCAGGCAGCAGCCAGGGAGAGGCCATGGTGAACAGGGATCTCCTACTATAAATCTCTGTAATATTGACCTTGATTCTTCCAGGAAACAGTTCTCCCTACCCCTGACCTCTGTGAGCACTGAGGACCCATCTGTCTATTTCAGTGCAGGTGGACATAGACAGGGCAGTCAGTGTGACCCTCACAGGACAGCTCTGGGGCTGGACTGCATGGGGCTTACTGACCAGCAGGGGGAGCTCAGGACAAACAACAAGCACAGGATCCAGGAGCAGGTTCAGAGCTGAGCACAGGTGGGCCTTTCTCCAGAGTCTTGAGTTGGTTTTGTTCCCACAGCTCTCAAACAGATTCAATGGAAACCCTGTTTACAATCGTAGAGAGTGTACTAGTGTCTTCTAAATTGTACATGGAAACTCTCACTGTCAAATAGTTGATTGTGACCCAAAGTGACTCTATCGGACAGGTTTGAACTTGTAAAAGGTATTTGCATAGAAGTGGTTGGTCTTGCAACATTCTGTCCTGTGATCGACAATTTTAATTTTTAGTTTCAACTCAGTTGAAAGTGTAGAAAATATGAGTAAAAGTCAGCATAGCTACTCCCACAACAAGCTGCCAGGAAGAGCATTCACTCTCTCTCCCAATATCTAAAGTCAAAGCAAAGCAAATAAAAATTGTTACATGACTCAATCATTATATAGTGTCCTTGATATTGCCTTGTCCATTTGAGCCAAACGTAGTAAAGATCAAGGGATTGGAATAATCTTTTAAGTTTCAGGATCCTTCTGCATTTAAACTCTGAAAATTTACTTTTACGGTGGGACTTTGTGAATCCTTACAATTATTATTGTCCATTCCTCGATTGTTTTGTTCCTTCAATAAACTCTTTAATTTTTGAGTGAAGCTCCAGTTTGATCTTTGGAAGGTGGAACAAAAAGGGAAGTAATATATACTTTTCTTGCCCATATATATCTACCAATCACTGCCAAATTCCTAAAAAAGAAAGAAAGAAAACAAACAATACATATGCAAATATATTAATGTATGAGGATGGGGAACTATATCTATGTGCACATATTTATAGGTTTAGAATTAAGGTAGCAGAAGGACATTGGGTCTCCACTCAAGTACTCCCTTAATGCAAGAATACTTTCTTCTACTAAATTGGCATTCTATGATTCTCACCTTCCTAACACAACCGCTGAAGACAAAGTGGATGAATAAGCAAGTGTGGTGAATAAAGCTGATGGTGCCCAGCTATCAAAAGATAAAGTGTCTGGGGTCTTAAAGGCTTGAAGGTAAACAAGCGGCCATCTAGCACAAATGCAACAAAGCCCACGTGGAAGAAGCACACCAGCCTGTAGGCTCACGAGGAGCCAAAGGGATCAGGTATCAGGAATCATCAGAACAAAAATTTTTACCATAGTAAATGAGGGGGGCAGTGCGGAGAGGAGACCCACAGCCCATTTTTAGGCCACTGGAGACCCCTTGCAGAGGGGTCTTGGGGAGGAGACGAGCCAGTCAGGGTGCGATGTAGCAACGGTGAAAAATACAACTTTCCTCTCGTTCCTAAATGCTTCCTCCATCCCCCCATCCCCCACATATCATGATCCGAATTCTTCCTTGCAAGTCTGGCATGACCAGAGGATGTACACTGGTACAGATAGGAACTGGAAGCACAAGGAATCCAGGGAGGATGATCCCTTCAGGACCAGTGGTATGAGTGGCGATATTGGGAGCATAGAGGGAGGGTGGGTTGGAAAGGGGGAATCGATTACAAAGATCTACATGTGACCGCCTCCCTGAGGGATGGACAACAGAAAAGTGGGTGAAGGGAGACATTGGACAGGGCAAGATATGACAAAATAATAATTTATAAATTATCAAGGGCTCATGAGGGAGGGGGTACTGGGGAGGGAGGGGGCAAAATGAGGACCTGATGCCAGGGGCTTAAGTGGAGAGTAAATATTTTGAGAATGATGAGGGCAATGAATGTACAAATGTGTTTTATACAATTGATGTATGTATGGATTGTTATAAGAGTTGTAGGGGGAAGATGGCCGACAGGGACACCCGCATACTCTGAGAGCTCCTCCAAACAAAGCGGGATTGGCGACCAGGTAGCTGAATAGTAAGAGTCTGGTGAGTGAAATATCCCCCTGGGACAGCACCCCAGTCCTACCCCAAGTATTTGTCTGGAGCAGGGGTCTAGGTGAAAGAGGACCGGACTAGTGGGACATCTCTGGCCACTAAGCTGCCGTGAGCTCACTGGCGACCGGCTTAGGCTCCATCCCCAAACCGGACGCCAGCCCAGAGCCGCTTGCCTGCCCTGCCTAGACAGGCGCAGCAGGTCACGCTCCCCTACTCCAGCGGCCCACTCCCCACTCGCGGATCCCCATGGGAGAGAAGCTTTCCTCTCCTGCAGTTCCCCTCTCCCCGCAGGGCAGTGATCTGCCCTCGGGCCCACGTCCCTCCCTCCATTCATCCAAGCTCAGGGGAGCGGACCCGCGGGTTGTCTGGCGACCCCCACGGGGGACCATCCACCCGCACCGCTGCCGCGGACCTCTCCACCTGCCCTCCGTGTGCCAGCTCCACTCCTGGCGGGGACCCTGCGCTGAGCACTTCCCGCCAACAGGAGCCATAGCCCAACCCGCGCCTGTCCCGGACCCTGAGCTTCCACGGAGCGCCGCGTCCCGGGCTGCTGAGTCTGCCCACCAAGGGCCCCTCCCTGCGCAAGGCACAAGAGTAGGTGCCCTCCCCAGGGTGCTGCGGGGACCCCGGCGGCCGCGACTCTGAGCCTGAGCGGAGGAAGGGCGCCATTGCCCCTTGCGGTTTCGCGCCAAGCCTCCTTTGCCGGCGCCATTACCCCCTGCGGTTTCGCGCCAAAAGGGCGGAGAGCGAACACCATTGTTCCCTGCAGTGTCCAGCAGCTGCCTGCGCAGCTATCCAAGGGGCCTCCCCGCGCCCGCTCACGGCCCGGGCAGATCAAACACTCCACCTGCAGTGGAGCCTGGGTCTCGACTTTGCAGTCCCTGAGGAGCCGTCAGTGAGCTCCAGCCAGCTCTCACCACCTGGGGCCCTGTTGGGTCCCCAGTGCCAGCCCTAAGCCTGCCGCAGCCCGCCCCAGCCACCCCAGGAGACGGCACAGTGGCCTGAGCCTCCACACAATAAGGTTACTCCTGTCTCCCAGAAGCATGGGGCCTATTAAAGGATCAAGGAAAAATTAACAGACCACATCACTCCCAACAAAAAAATCAGAAAAACGAGGCACTTTAACAGACCTAACGTCACTCATAGAAGAAACAGATATAGATCAGCCACAAAAGGAAATCTTCAGAACTCTGCTTGCGGTAATACAGGAGCTAAGAGAAGCAAACCAAAATAAGGATGCAACGATAGAAGGGATGAAATGCACAATAGAGGGGATGAAGTCCACAATAGAGGGGATGAATACTATCCACCAAAAGGAACTGCAGAAACTAGCAGAGGAGGTAGCAGAGGCCACACAAAAGGTCACAGAAGCTATATCTAGGCTTGAGGAGGCTGAGAACCGTATCAGTGAACTCGAGGACGCTCAAACCAAACGAAGCAAGCGAGAAAAACAATCAGATAGGAAAATTAAAGAAACAGAAGACAGCCTGAGATCAATGACAGATGCTATGAAGAGGAATAATATTCGAATAATCGGTCTACCGGAACACAACATAACACACAAATCGACCGCCAAGATAGCAAAGGAATTCCTGGAAGAAAATTTCCCCAACCTAACAAAGGAGAATCCGACTCTCATACAGGAAGCAGAGAGGACGCCGGCTAAGCTAAACACCAAGAAGAACACGCCAAGGCATATAATTGTAAAATTATCCAACTTAGAGGAAAAAGAAAATTCTACGAGCATCAAGAGAAAGGAAGACAGTCACATTCAAAGGAGCGCAGGTAAGGTTATGCTCAGACTTATCAGCAGAAACCATGAAGAGGAGGAGACAATGGAGCAACATCTTCCAAAAACTGAAAGATAAAAATGCCTCCCCCAGAATCCTATACCCTGCCAAGTTATCCATTAAGATAGAGGGTAAGATAAGGGTCTTCCAGGACAAGGAAGAACTCAAAAAATATACTGCAAGTCACCCGACCCTGCAGAACATACTGGCTGACTCACTATGGCCAGAAGATCAAGCTCCAACTAGAACCACCAGGAGACCACCATATAGCCCATCTCCATCTAGAAGCCAACATGCCAGCAACACGTACCAGGACAACACGGTCTCAGATGGAAAAGAGGACAGGATAGAAACCCTCCACTCAAAGGAAGAACACTGATATGAAGGAAGATAGGCAAAGACCCAAAACACAAAACAGAATATGGCAACCATGAAGCCAGAGATTGTAATAATCACTTTGAATACAAATGGGCTCAATTCATATGTTAAAAGAAAGAGGCTGGAGGATTGGATTAGAAAACATAACCCATCAATCTGCTGCCTGCAAGAGACACACCTTAAGCAAGCAGACAAGCATATGCTGAGAATAAAGGGCTGGCAGAAAGTTTACCAAGCAAATGGTAACTCCAGGAAGGCAGGAGTGGCTATCTCAATCTCCGACAAAATGGATCTCAAGATCCAAAACATAAAAAGAGACAAAGAGGGACGTTACATAATGCTCAAAGGCTCAGTAAACCAGGAAGCAATAAGCATACTGAATATTTACGCACCTAATAATGGTGCGTCAAATTTCGTCAAACAAACTATTAAAAAAATGACAGAAGAAATCACGGAAACAACAATAATAGTGGGGGACTTCAACACTCCACTATCAGAGAAAGACAGGTCACAGGGAAAGAAGCTCAGCAAAGGGCCAGAGAGCTAAACAATGTAATTAGGCAACAGGGCCTGATAGACATCTATAGAGCCTTTCATCCAAAAGCAAAAGGTTTCACATTCTTCTCCAATCCACACGGATCTTTCTCAAGAATAGATCACATGCTGGGGCACAAGGCCAGCCTGAGTAAATTCAAACACATAGATTTTATCCAGACGTCTTTCTCAGACCACCATGCCATAAAGCTGGAGATTAATAGGAGGGCACCCAGAAAAGCAAGGGCCACCAATTGGAGAATAAACAACGATCTCCTGCGACATGAATGGGTTAAGGTCCAGATCAGAGAGGATATCAGGAAATTTCTAGAAACTAATGAGAACGAGCATACAACATATCAAAACTTATGGGACACTGCAAAGGCAGTTATCAGAGGTAGCTTGATATCACTAAATGCATACATGAAAAAAGAAGAAAGGCGTATGACAGATATGTTAACACAAAACCTCCAACAACTAGAACAGAGTCAACAGAACTACCCCTCCAATAGCAAGAGAAAAGAAATAATAAAAATCAGGGCGGAGTTAAACCAGTGGGAAGACAAAAGAACAATGCAAAGGATTAACGCAACTAGAAGCTGGTTTTATGAACGAATTAATAAAATTGACACTCCCCTGGCAAAGCTTACCAAAGATAGAAAGGAACAATCATCAATAGCCAGGATGAGGGATGAATTGGGGGCAATAACAACAGACCCCAATGAGATAAAAAGGATAATCACAAAGTACTATGAAGGTTTGTATTCTAATGAATTCAGAAACCTGGAAGACATGGATAAATATTTAGAAAAACAATCTATCCCTAGATTATCTGAGACAGAGATCAAGAACCTCAACAAACCCATAGCGAAGGAAGAAATAGAGAGTGTCATCAAAAACCTACCAAGGAAAAAGGCCCCAGGGCCAGATGGCTACACAGCAGAATTTTACCAAACATTCAGGGAAGAGCTGACACCGATCCTCCACAAAGTATTCCATAACATAGAAAAGAACGGCAAGCTCCCAAACTCATTTTACAAAGCCAGCATTACTTTGATACCCAAACAGGGAAAAGACCCCACAAGTGTAGAGAATTATACACCAATATCTCTAATGAACATAGATGCAAAAATCCTTAACAAAATATTGGCCAATAGAATACAAAGGAACATCAAACATATCATTCACCACGACCAAGTAGGATTCATCCCAGCGATGCAGGGATGGTTTAACATCCAAAAATCCATCAATATCATACACCACATCGAGAAGAAAAAGGATAAAAACCATATGATAATATCCATAGATGCAGAAAAAGCATTTGACAACATCCAGCATCCATTCCTAATCAAAACACTCATGAAGATAGGATTGGAAGGTAAGTTCCTCAAGCTCATACAAGCTATCTATGAAAGACCAACAGCCAACATCATAGTCAATGGAGAAAAGACAAGAACAATACCACTGAAAAAGGGTACAAGACAAGGATGCCCCCTGTCCCCTCTTCTATTCAATATCGTTTTGGAGGTTCTGGCTAACAACATAAGACAGCGGAAGGACATCAAAGGGATCCAGTTGGGAGAGGAGGAGGTGAAACGATCGTTATTTGCAGATGACATGATCCTATACATTGAAGACCCCCCCAAACTCCACAGTTGGAATACTTACAGCAATAGAGGAATACGGAAGAGTAGCAGGATACAAGATCAATAAACAGAAGTCGGTAGGGTTTCTATACACATCGGACAGGGCCATGGAAGAGGCGATTAAGAGGGAAGTACCCTTCACAGTAGCCAAGAACAAACTGAAATACCTAGGAATATACTTAACAAAAAATACTAAAGACCTATATAAGCATAATTATAAAACCCTATTACAGTAAACCAAAAGTGACCTTCACAAATGGATGAAGCTCCCCTGCTCATGGTTAGGTAGGCTGAACATAGTAAAGATGACAGTTCTTCCTAAAGCACTCTACAAGTTCAATGCTATACCAATCCAATTACCATCAACCTTCTTCAAAGAATTGGAAAAACTGACCACCAACTTCATATGGAGAGGGAAGAAACCCAGAATTAGCAGAGAACTCCTCAAGAAGAAGGACATAATTGGAGGACTCGCCCTACCTGATTTTAATGCCTACTACACAGCTACAGTGGTCAAAACAGCATGGTACTGGTACAATGATAGACACTCAGACCAGTGGAAAAGAATAGAAAGCCCAGGAGTAAAATCATCAGCATATAGACAACTGATCTTCGACAAGGGTCCCAAAAACGTCAAGTGGGAAGCAGATGCCCTCTTTAATAAGTGGTGCTGGAAATAATGGATATCCACATGTAGAAAGTTGAAACAAGACGTCTACCTCACCCCATGCACAAGAATACACTCAAGGTGGATCACAGATCTAGAAGTCAAACCCCAAACCATCAGGACCATTAAGGAGGGAATCGGGACTAATCTCAGAGCACTGGCCCAGGGAGCACATAGGCTCACTGCAACAGGGAAGGGGACACACACAGGTGATCTGGAAATCGACAAATGGGATCTAATAAGAATAAAACACCTGTGCGCCTCGAAAGACTTTATCAAGAGGGTGACAAGGCAACCCACAGACTGGGAGAAGATTTTTAGTAATGACACGTCAGACAAAGGGCTCATTACTAAAATCTACAACACCATCATGACCTGCAAAAAGAGGAAAACAGTTAACCCCCTAAGGAAGTGGGCAAAAGAAATGAGAAGAACTTTCACTAGAGAGGAGATCAATATGGCCAATAAATATATGAGAAAGTGCTCAAAGTCCCTTGCCATAAGAGAAATGCAAATCAAAACAACCATGAGATACCACCTAACACCCCTCAGGCTAGCCCAGATCAGTAAATCAGAGAGCAACAAGTGTTGGAGGGGCTGTGGTGAAATAGGAACCCTCCTCCACTGCTGGTGGTCGTGCAGATTTGTACAGACACTGTGGAAAGCAATCTGGCGATACCTAAAGAAAATGGAAATTGATCTACCTTACGACCCAGCCATCCCTCTACTGGGCATATACCCGGTTGAAGCAGCAAATAAAACACGACCAGTCATATGCGCTCCAATGTTTATTGCGGCACAATTCACAATAGCAAAGACTTGGAAACAGCCTAAGTTTCCATCGATAGACGAGTGGATTAGCAAACTTTGGCACATACACACAATGGAGTATTATGCAGCACTAAAAAGCACCGATGAGCACATGAAACACGTTATTTCATGGGAAGAGCTGGAAGGAATTATGTTAAGCGAGGTAAGCCAGACCCAAAGGGACAGGTACAACATGAGTCCCCTGAGGTAAGTACAATCAGCATGACAGAAATGGGGCATTAATCCACCCAAGGGGAGGGTATGGTTTATATCTCCACAGGGAAAGTGGGACCAGACTTCAACCCAGTGTCGCAAGGTGTGAATGCAATATCCCGGCGTGGAGGACGGAACCGGTGGAGAGGTCTGGGAGGCTGGCCCCAGCACCATAAATTAAGTGGATTCCTGCCCCTCCCCCGAAAAGAACTTGTTCCAAAGGATGACATTGACCCTGCAGCTATGGGAGATGGACATATTTGATCAGAGCACACGGGAGCAGATGAAGGGGCAGGAGGAGAGAGTGGAGCACAGCCTGGCCCACCAGGCCGTGATGATGATGTTCCTGAGTAGAGCAGCCAGTCCACAGAGAGAACAACATGGCTGGCCCTACTATGAGACATGATGCCCCTCAGTGACTAAGGGTAATACAGGGGACAGCACCGGAGACACAGTGTGGGAATTGCACCTGACCTGATCCCACCACACCGAGGCAAATCACTGGGGGAGTGCAGCGGAACAGCAAGGGAATGGAGTGGCAAGGTCCCCAGGGAATGCTGAAAGTGGACTTTGGGGCCAGGGCGTGGTGCCCCAACAGACTGGACTGGAAAACGCTCCTAAGGGCCAGCAAAGATCCCTGAACTAACTACAAGCTTTTCTCTTGTGAACTGTTTTGTTCTGTTCTTTTTCAGTGGTTTGTTTTGGTTGTTTTGTTGTCTGGTTGTATACTGTTGCTTTGGGTTCCTCTGTCTAGTTTTCGTGCATGTTAGTGACTCCACAGGTCTGTCTGAATAGGACAGGCTGGATGAACTATCTGGATGAAAAACAACGGGACCGACAGTTCCGGGGGGACTTTGGGTGGGGGGTAGGGAGGGGTAAGGAAGTGGTGTTAACAAACCCAGGGACAAGGGAAAAACATGGGACCCCAAAGGGTAGAGAAGGGGGAGTGGCAGGCCTGATGGGAAATGATCAAGGGTAAGGTTGCTTAGAGAAGAGGTATACTCTAGCCCAGGTGGCGATGAAGAATGGTAGTAGGGCAGGAGGAAGGTCAAGGGAGATGGAGGAAAGAGCCAGGAGTCAAAGGGCATTCATGGAGGTCTAGACAAAGACATGTACATGCAAATATATATAGGAGGTTGGAGAAATAGATCTTTGTGTCGATATTTATAGGTCAAGTATTAAGGTGGCGGAAGGACCTTGGGCCTCTACTCAAACACTCCCTCTATGCATGAATACCTTCTTTTATTAAATTGGAACTCTATGATGCTCACTCTCCCGACACAACGGCTGGAGCCAAAGTGGGTGAACAAGTGGGTGTGGTGAGGAAGGCTGATGGTGCCCGGCTATCAAAAGAGATAGTGACTGGGGTCTTAAAGGCTTGAAGATAAACAAGCGGCCATCTAGCTCAGAAGCAACAAAGTCCACATGGAAGAACACACCAGCCTGTGTGATCGAGTGGTCCCAAAGGGATCAGTTACCAGGCATCAAAGAACAAAAAATCATATCATTGACTGAACACCTCCATGATAGGATCGCTGAAGACAAATGGGTGCACAAGCAAATGTGGTGAAGAAAGCTGATGGTGCCCGGCTATCAAAAGAGATAGTGTCTGGGGTCTTAAAGGCTTGAAGGTGAACAAGCGGCCATCTCGCTCAGAAACAAATAAGCCCACATGGAAGAAGCACACCGGTCAGTGCGATCACGAGGTGCCCAAGGGACCAGATATAAGGCATCATGCAAAAAAAAAAAAAAAAGATATAAGTGTGTGTATGTATGTGTATATATGTGTATATGTATATATGTATGTGTATATATATATTATATTAAATGAAGGGGGAAGTGCAGAGTGGAGACCCAAGGCCCAAGTGTCGGCCAATGGAGATCCCCTCATAGAGGGGCTTAGGAGAGGAGATGGGTTAATTAGGGTGTGAGGTAGTATCGATGAAGAACACAGCTTTCCCCCCGATCCTGGATGCCTCCTCCCCCCAACTACCATGATCCGAATTCTACCTTGCAGGGCTGGATAGGACAGAGGCTGTACACTGGTACATATGAGGGTTGGAGGTACAGGGAATCCAGGGTGGATGATACCTTCAGGACCAAGGGCGTGAGGGACGATGCTGGGAGAGTGGAGGGTGAGTGGGTTGGAAAGGGGGAACTGATTACAAGGAGCCACATGTGACCTCTTCCCTGGGAGAGGGACAGCAGAAAGGGGGGAAGGGAGACCCCGGATAGGGCAAGATATGACAAAATAACGAGGTATAAATTACCAAGGGCATACGAGGGAGGGGGGAAAGGGGAGGGAGGGGGGTGGGAAAAAGAGGACCTGATGCAAGGGGCTTAAGTGGAGAGCAAATGCCTTGAGAATGATTGGGGCAGGGAATGTATGGATGTGCTTTATACAATTGATGTATGTATATGTATGGATTGTGGTAAGAGTTGTTTGAGTCCCTAATAAAATGTAAAAGCAGAAAAGAGAAAAAAATGATTAGGGTGAAGACTGTACAGATGTGCTTTATACAATTGATGTATGTATATGTATGAACTGTGAAAAGAATTGTATCAGCCCCAATAAATTGTTAAAAAATAAAATAAAATAAAATAAATAAATAAAAATAAGAGGAAAAAAAAGAGTTGTATGAACCACTAATAAAGTTTTTAAAAATAACAATAGATGTACCATTTCTGGGAAAAAGTTATCATTGATAACTAATCCCTTGTGACAAGATTATATTTGTTGTGAATATAGTAGCTAAGGAGTACAGTATAAGATGAACTTTGGACATTCTCTTAGAGATTATTTCCCAAGCTGCTTAAGGTTGTGTCACCGTGTAAATTCCATAGCTTGTCCAAGGAACTTCTCCTTAAGATATGAGATGTTGCCACAGGATGTTGGAGTGCCTCATTTATTGCCTGCAATTATTCTGTATTTCCCTTCCTGATATCCTGTATCTGTTGAGCTCTTTCCTCACAAAAAAAATATCCCACTACACCAAATGAGTATCCATTCTGGCCAGGCAAACATGTCCACCAAGACATTCCCAACCTTCAGGTCACAGGTCACATGGAACATAAGAATTTTGGTCAAGGAACCAAAAGTCACCCAAAAGGTCAAATAAGACACTTGGAACCAAGAAGTACAAGGAGCTGTGTCTTGCCCGGCTACTGAGAGATATAGCATCTGGGGACGTAAAGGCTTGAAAGCAAATAAGCAGGCATCTAGCCCAGAAGCAACAAAGCCCACACAGAAGCAGCTCACCAACATAGGTGATCGTGAAGGGCAGAGGAGACCAGGTCCCAAACAACAAAGGTGGGGTGGTGGCGAGAATCACATCACCGTGAATGAGGGGGAGTGCAAGATGGGGACCCAATGCCCATCTGTAGACAGCTGGACATCCCTTCCAGAGGGGTAGTGTGGAGGAGATGAGTCACTCAGGGTTCACTGTAGCAACAATGAAACTCAAAACCTTCCTCTAGTTCCTGAACGCTTCCTCCCTTCCCAATTATCATGACCCCAATTCTACCTTGCGGACCTGGTTATACCAGAGGATGTACAGCGGTGAAGTAGGTATCTGGAAACACAGGGAATCTAGGACAGATGAACCCCTCAATACCCGCGGTAGGAGTGGCTACACCAGGATGGAAGGGGTGCAGAAAGGGAGAGCCAATCTTGGAGATCTATGTGTAACCTCCTCTCTGGGAAATGGGCAATGGGGAGGTGGGTGAGGGGAGACACCGGGGAGTGTAAGATAAGATATAATAATTATTTATAAACTATCAAGGGACCAGGGGGAAGGGGGGAGCAGGGAGGGAGGGGAAGGGGGAAAATGGGAAACCGGGCTGATTCCAGGAACCCAAGTGGAAGGTGAATTTTGAGAATGACGAGTGCAAAGAATGTATAAGGGTGCTTTGCTCAATTGATGTATGTACGGATTGTGATAAGAGTTGTATGAGCCCAATAAAAAGATTTATTAATTTAAAAAAGAATCTTAACCTCACCCTAATGCATATTCGTAACCATCCCTGTGAAATATGTTTCACATCCTTAATCCTATACATTTACTTGTTGGTATATATTTCCAAACCTTTAAGCCATGCCTACCATCTTTTTCAGAGGCTTTCTTTGGGGAATCTTCTGCCTCAGTCCTTGCTTGATCCAAGGAGAGCGGGTCCCTTTCACTGTCATGCAGCCCTGTGTTTGTTTCTAGCAGGAGTCATGTTGGTAACACAGTTCCTTTCGTCGAGTGTGCTTTTCAACATGATGGAATACACTGTCATATAGAGTCTCTAGGAGTCGGAATCCACTGATGGCAGTGAGTGTGGTGTTGGTGTTAGCACAAAGAAGATGATGGGGTCAGACTTGCAGTTTCTGAGAAGATTGGGAACTTCTCTTCTTTATTCCTGGGCTTCTAATATGCAGAGCACTTCATCAATTTCCAGGTAAAGTCTCAAACCTAGTGAAAAGCATTTCATCATAGACAGGGTTCTCTAGGATCCATAGACCTTTTCCATAGGACATCAATGTCCTGTGGAGATTCCTCTGCCTAGCTATTACTTCTCTCTAGCAGTGTCAAGATTCCAAAAATGGGCTGGATTACTGAGGCTTCCATTACTTGTCATCAGTGATTATTTTCCCTGTTCCTAGTTGGCCAAGATTTGGGTCCAAGAGTGAGAAATCATCACAGATCCTCTGCATAGGCTTTGCTGTCTCTGATGCCTAGATGCTGCTGGAGCTGGAGCTGCCAAAACCTTCAGAAAAGGTTGCAGTAGTTGTGAGCAATATATTTCAATAGCAGAAAACAACATCTCATCTTTAAGGAACTGATGATGCTCAAGCTCCAGAAAAATATACAGACTCAAATCTGTTCTCCCTGCATCTGAGCTCAATGACACTGAGGACGTGGCTGTCCATTAATGTGTGAGGGAAACAGAGGACTCACTACCATCACAAACACAAACGTCCCTGTGATGATGGTATTGGTCTATGGGGATAACTTGGGTTGTGGAAAGGACAGGGGCAAGAATTCTGAGACCATAGAAATGGGGGAGGCATGGGAACAAGGAGCATCCTATTAGCATCTAGAGTTTCAGTTCCCTCCAAAATGACCACTCTGTGAATATTTATTACAAAACCCCACAGATATTGCGCTGTTTATACATTTGTAGATTTTATGCTGTGGTAGTTACACAATTTCATGTTAACTTGATAAAAGACTGAAGGTGAAGGGGTGGATTCTAGCCCATCAATCAGATCAAAGCATGGTGATCCCTTCTTGTGCGTGTGGCCTTCTTATGAGTCTTCTCGGAAGTGTTTTCTTGAATCTCCCATTAGAAGAGGTAGATATCTCTCTCTCTCTCTCTCTCTCTCTCTCTCTCTCTCTCTCTCTCTCTCTCTCTCTCTCTCTCTCTCATTTTCATGTTGACAAGCCACGTGGAGCCACAGTGATGGCAACCAAAGCCCTGAAGATGCGTCCACTGCCATTGGATCCCCAGGACTTTCCACTTGCCTGCGATCATCCTGCATTCAGCATCATTGCATGTGCTATGTGACTTAAAAGAAGAATTCAGACATATGGGCTAATATCAGACCTATGAGCTAATATTGAACTTATAAATTTTATCTGTACTGGCTGGGATGTTTTATTGATGTGTAATTACTTCTTGATATAAAGTTATCTTTTACACATATATGAGTAGCAATGGACTTGTTTCGCTAGACAACCTGGTTTAACACATATGCAAATATGACATTGTATGTATTCATGAATACCTGTTTTATATACAAATGCTATTTGTATCATTGATAGCTAGTACATAGTTAATGATTTTCATAGCCTGAATGGCTGTGTTGGACTGAATTAATTAATGGCTGCTGTTTCCATTTACTGGAACCAGAAAACGATGAGTATGCTATATCATAAGTTAGGAGGGCAGGGGGTGGGGGAGGAAACTAATAAATATAAGAACTCAAATGAAGTGGAAGGAACACATTAAGTAAGCCAATTAAAAGAAAAGTGACTTTTAGGAGATAAAGTTAAATAATCAATATCGAGTTTTCCTGATCATGACAAAAGAAGTAGGACCAGGGAGGAGATTTCATTCTTCATGTTTTCTGTACACATTCTATGATCAACTTCAGGCCCAAAGTTAAAGAGTATCACTGAAATGTGGAAATTCCATGGACAGCAAAAAAACAAGACAAAACAAAACAAAAAACATCTAATAAGGTTCCCTTGTAATACAAGAAACAGATTATAGTTACCCATCATAATCATGTGTACCCATCTCTTAAAAGGGATGGGAGAGGATGCAGTATGAGCTCTTATGTCACAAAGGTTGTTGTGTCTGTAATATAAGGTTTATAAATTAGAAAGTACTTTTCAAAAATATTGATAATATACAATGATTAAAGCAATGCTTGATAAAAATCCTAACTAAGAGTTCTGTTTTCCCTTGAGAGTGCTTGTGTTTCTTTGAGTCTGAGGGAGAACTCTGGCCCATGATCTCTACTCATCTGCTTCAAATTTCAGGGGACATGCAAATGTAGCTCTCTGCCTGCTGATAAGCCGGCCACAGTCCCTGATGTGGGAGATCTCAGAGGACAGCCCCAGTCCCTGGGGTCTCTGATATTTCCATTTGTGCCCAGGAGCTAGTCCATAGGACACACCATGAATTTTGGCCAGACTTTGGCATTCATTTTTGGCTATTTTACATGGCAATTGTGATAGACTTTGCTCTGTGTGTTTAAAATTGTGAGGGCAATTGTTTGCATGTGGGTTGTATAATCAGAGTGCCTCTGTGTTTGCAGGTGTCCAGGGTGAGGTGCAGCTAGCGGAGTCTGGAGGTGAACTAACAAAGCCTGGTGGCTCTCTGAGACTCTCCTGTGCAGACTCTGGATTCACTTTCAGTGACTCTTACATGCACTGAATCCGCCAGGCTCCAGGAAAGGGCCTGCAGTGGATCGCAGCCATTAGTGGTGATGGTACATATTCTACACCAACTCCGCGAAGGGTCCATTTACTATCTCCAGAGATAACTCCAAGAACACACTCTTATCTTCAAATGAATAATCTGAAAGTTGAGGACATGTCCATGTATTACTGTACAAGAGACACAGTGAGGGGAACTCAGTGAGAGCCCAGACACAAACTTCCCCTGTAGGGAGGAGACTGGTCTCCAGGGAGGTGCTCAGGACCCACAGAGCATAGGACTCAGCCCCAGAGCAGGAGCATCTGGAGTTTCAAGGCTTGTGGTCACATGTGGATTCTTCTAAATCTCACAGTTCCCTAGGGAATCTATCTCTAATTTTAAAATATTAATTATATGCCTACTCCTTATGTCTTTGATTTCAAAAGTTATGTTGTAACACGAGAATATATTCTGTCTTACAGCAACAGTCTGTCCCTGAAGGACAAGAAATGACACTCTCAGGGGTCCCTGTGTCAGAATTCTCATGACGCTCAGATAAATACTTTTCAACTAGACTCAGGGGAAATGGAGGGATGGAGGTCTGGGTAAAGATAACCATTAAGTGTTTTTGTATTGGCTGGAAATTTAATAGTATATCCTTCCACCACACTTTGAGAAGTATTCTGACAATCATTTAGTTGAAATTTAAGCAGTTATCCTATGTTTTAAATTTAATTCTTCAGAATATGCAGGGTTTTGTATTTGGTTTGGTTTGGTTATTTTTCCAAACCATGGTGGCCTAGTACTTTTTTCTTTCTTTTTTGATTTTCTGTTTTGCCTTTTTAACATGCATATGAGGCCATAGAAAATGTTTGGCATGGTTAAAGCACATCTTTTTGGTCACAGGACCACTTTATCTCCAGGAGTCATGGGGCAGGCTGCAGTTGACTTCCTACCAGTATCACAGTTTCCAGCACTCCACTCCTGTCCCTGCCTCCCCATTCACAACCCTGCTATCTCTCTGTTCTACTCCAAGAACAAGGGAATCCCCCTCATCCTGGATATCCATGTTCCCCCTTCCCTAAGTTTATTCCTACTCATTCTCACCACGATGTCCTTGCACATGAAAGGAACTGGAAGTTTCCATCACAGTAACATCTTCCCTGATGGTAGGTCCTAAGATGAATGATGCAGAAAATAACAAACTGCTCATTACTGCACTGTCCTGACAGCCTCCGTCTCCTCTAATTCACCAGCAACCATCTGACATAGCCTTGTCCCTGCCTTCTGCCACACCATAATGTGCCTTTTCTCTAGAGTCATGTTTTCCATGCAGATACACTGTGCAATTGCTTGTCCCAGCTCAGCCTTCTGTGACATGAAGGAATGACGTCCATAGAAAGTATCTACACCATTCAAGTGTTCCTTTGCAAATGCTCAGAAGCAAAGCCTGAGCTCCTCACAATTAAAAAGCAAGCCAACGGACAAAGAACAAAGAAACATATTTGAAATGCTTCATTATATTGTTTGTACTTTTTCTGCCATTTCTCCTAGATAATAAATTTTAAACTGCCAGGTTTCCCCCTCAAAACTTATGAATAAATTTCTCCCTCATTTGTCCTTAATTATCTGTCCCCCAGACAGCTCAAGCATAGGATCTTGAGAACGGACGGTGCAGGACCAGACAGTGTTCTGTTCTGCTGTGCTCAGGGTCCCTGTGGGTCAAAACTGACTCCATACCATCCATCCACAACAACCACATGACCCAGAACTCTAATCCTGCCTTCATTCAGAACACGATGCTTTAGTGGGAAGAAGACATGCTAACTGCCCAATAATTGGTCTATTGCCTGTAGGACCCCTGTCCTGTAGCAATTTTAAAAGGCTTCAGCATAATGACCAGGGCTCATATGAAAATGTTTTAAGAAAATGGAAAACTGCAATGATGAGAAAAAGGGCAAAGAATTTGTGCCACATTTCCTTTTTCCCTTTTAAACTCTTTAGGACTTTGTACCTACTTATTCTTCAAGGGTAGCAAGAGCAGTTCTAAGAATTAATTTGGAAATTTTTGCTCATCCATCTTACAACACTGACCTTTTTTTAAAAAATCACTTTATTGGGAGCTTGTACAACTCTTATCAATCATAATAGATACATCCATCCATTATGTCAAGCACATTTGTACATTTGTTGTCATCATCATTCTCAAAACATTGTCTTTCTACTTGAGCCTTTGGTATCAGCTTATTTTCCTCTTCCCTCCCAACTCACCCCTCCCTCCTGAACCCTTGATAATTTATAAATTATTATTTTGTCATCTCTTACATTGTCTGATATCTACCTTCACCCACTTTTCTGTTTTATAACCAGGGAGTGGGTTACATGTAGATCATTGTGATCAGTTTCCCCCTTCCCCCCCCAACTTCACCTTCTCCCCCACCTTCCCCTTGCCTTCCTTGTATGACAACTCTTATTATTAGTCCTGAGGACAACCTCAACCTTGCCTCTTCCAAAATCTCAAGGGACATTAAGAAGGAAATGCTGTGAATCCTTCATAGATATAAAAAACATTTTTACATCTCTGTATGTAGTATTATTCCTAAAAACCAGAAATCTATAAATATAATCTTATGTATTGTGTTAGTAGAAGAATAAAATGAATTATATATGATAACAATTTAGCATAGAACAGTAATATAATACATGTTACCAAGGATATTATCAGCATGCCCTTTCCAACACACTTAAAACACTCATATCTGTTCTAGGAACAGAACCCTCAGATCTCAGAAGTCATGCAACTTCATTTATTGCTATGTAGTAGGAGGGAATGCAAATCCACCCCTCCCTCTGCTGATGAAAGCCAACACAGCCCCAACCCTGCAGCTCTGGAAGTGCTCCTGGATTCTCAGGAGTCCCAACTCAGTGATCAGGACTGAGCACAACACAGAAAGCCTGGCCTCTTAGTTGAAAGGGGCTTGTCCTTGTTGCTATTTTAACAGGTGATTTTGTCATGAACCAGTTTGTGTGCTTGGGTGTGAGTGGGAGACACGGTGAACATGTCTGATGGTTTTCCTGCCATGGATATCTGTGTTTGCAGAAGTCCAGAGTGAGGTGCAGCTAGTGGAGTATGGGGTTCCTTGGGGGTCTCTGAGATTCTCCAGTGCAACCTCAAGATTGCCCTTCAATAGCTATGCATGATCTGTGTCCACCAGGCTCCAGGGAAGGAGCTGCAGTGGGTGTCAAGTGGTGATGGTGCATACTACAAAGACTTCTCCAAGATGTTTTTGTATCTCCAAGAACTGCTGCATCTGCATATGAACAGCCTGGAATTCGAGGACATGCCTTTTTATTTCTGTGCTACCATCACAGTGAGGAGAATTCAGACTGAACCAGGACACAAACCTCCCCTTCAGGGAGGAAACAGGCCCCCAGGGGGCGCGCAAGACCCACAGAGTCAAGCCTCAGGTCCAGGAGCAGGTACAGATGGGGACATTCAGGACTGTTTTTCTGTTGTGATATTGGTGTTCTTCTCCATCTTGCAGTTTCCCTCAGAGAATCTCTTAATGATTATACTACCAGCTTTGCCTATCCTGTTTATACTACCAGCTTTGCCTATCCCTGATATTTCATACACTTAAAGAGCTGTATCATAACAAAGAAAATATTCTTCAGAAATATCAGCCTTTTTTCGTGTGGAGTAAAATGATTTTGCCAGGCAGTCCTCAGGATCAAGGTCCAGATGAAACTCATGGAAACTTGGTGATTTGGATCTAATGAAATTGAGGGAAGATGGAGCGACAGGGTACTGCCAGAGGTGAGCTATTTGAATTAAATCAGAAAGACTGGCTATTCAAACTTACCAAGTGATGCCTGAAGAGAAAGACTTGGTGATGTTACTTCTGAAGGGACAGACTGAGAGCAGAGGCTTCCATAGAATTTCCCGATTGTGACATTGATTTCCCGGCTATAGTTATGTAGGCAGCAAGTTAGGGAACAAACCATATGAAAACAGAATGTGGCTCCCATATGACTCTCATCTTTAGTAGGAAGTGTGCAGGTCGAACTCAGCACTGGTCCAAAGCCTCTTTGTGTCTTCTCTATTTTCTGTCTCTCTTGTTCAGCAAGATGCCATGATTCAGGAATGTTTATGCTTCCCAATGCAAGTCTGTTCACATTCTCAATATGCCATGTTCATGGATAAAGAGGCCCAATACCAAGGAAATGTTAAAACTACCCAGTACTGTCACTAAGTACAATGTAATCGTGATCCAAATGCCAATTCAACCCTTTAAAGAACTGGAAAATAATTACTCACTTTATATGGAGAATCCTAGGATAATCAAGGGACCCAAAAATATTTGGATCAAGTTAGGGGGACTCACACAAACTGACCTCAAAAGTATTACACCGCCACAGCAGTAAAAACAGCCTGGTACTCATACAATGATAGATATGTTGACCAATGAAATAGAATAGAAAACTAATAAATAATCCATCCACATACAGGCAACTCTTCAACAAAGGCCATAGGAACTGTATAAGGGAGAGCGACGTTATCTTCAACAATGGGGTTGGCACAATTGACTCGTCACCCTCAGAAGAATGAAAGACAACCCAAACCTCAGCCATGTACAAAAATGAATACAAGATGGGTCAAGGACCTAATGTAAATCCCAGAGCTATAGAGACCATCTATAAGGAGGCAGGGACACACGCAAGTGCCCCACTGCAGGGCATCCATATACTATCGAACACAGCAAAGGACATACACACAAAGAAGACAACAGAGATGAGAGTGTCCTCTGAAATCATATATGTGCATTATAAGAGTAAATAGGAAAGTCAAGCAACAAATGAAAAACAAAAAGATCTTGTGATTTTAAGCTACAAGGTTTCATGTCTGTTTAGTGTACAACAATAGACAACTGGAGAAAAAATCTATTGCATTTTCCTTGAGGCCATATTTTCTATCATTTCCATATTTCAGTATTTTGAAAGATGCAGTACACCTTGATTAAGCGACCGGTCAAGCCCAACCCGAGGAGATGGGGACTACAAACAAATCCAGAAATCTGAGTCTAAAAGACCTCAATGTTTCTTCTTCAGAGTGCAGGGATCACTCGGGAGCTGAGGTTGTTAGTTTATTGTGCCAACCTGGCTAATAAAAACATTAATTGAAGTGCGGAGAGATAAATAGCTCGGAGAGCCTCGCCTCTCTTGTCTCTTGCTCTTTGATCATTGATCATCGGACCAGTGTGCAGCTACCTTACTTTTTCTTTGCCTCAATTTGCAAGCTACACTACCTGTGGGACACCTAATCCATGGACTGTGTCGCTGTAATTTGAGGTTCCTTCAAGACCTGATCCTCCACACCATTGTAATCTACATCTTTTGAGCTGGGGACTGTCGGACCCTGTCATCTGGCTGACTGTTGACCTGACTTGCTGTGTGCTGCCTGTAGCCAGATAGCCTGAATTGCTCTACAGAGGACTACCCAGCAGCCCTCAAGACTTGAAGGACTGCCAGTGTCTCACAACTCTCTCATAGGAGTGAATGGCGATGAGCCATATGTACTGCTTTATAATTTAATTAACTGTTTATTTCGTATGTTATCTATCTATCTATGTAAATATGTAAGATGACATTGCCTATTCCTGTAAATAATTATAGTCAGAAGAAGCTCAATGAGTTCTAATCAGTCTTATAGGGTTCCTATGAGTCAGAATAGATTTGGTTTTGAAAGAAGAGATTGTTCATTTCTAGCTCAGTTGCTTGGTTTTCTGATTTTCCCTCAGTCAGAAGAATATCTGGCGTGTTCATAACTCTCAGACCTCACAAAGAAAAATTAATTCATGAGTTAGTGGATGCATATGTTCAAATCAAACAACACTGCTACCTTGGAACTCTGATTTTGTAATTTCAAATATTGGAATTTGGAGAGCCTACTAATTCAAGGTATGCCTGTTGGTCACATCACTCCCATCTCTGTCATCCAACTTTATTCAAGAATCATCCCTGGAGACACTTTCTTGTGGAACTGAGGTGCCTGCACCTTAGTATGCTATTCATAGCCCCAAACTCCTATAACAGCCAGGAACACTCCTAGACAAATGCCTGTTGTGGTTTCTTACTCAATGAGACCACCCCCATCACCGCCCTGCAATCAGGGGATTCCAAACCCTTCTGAGTCAGGGAGCCTTTGATACAGAAATGTCTGCCTCCTATCTCTTCCTCCTCCTGATGGTGCTGGGTCTCCCATCGTGTCAGTGGCAGGGAGATGCAGTGAATGACAGCACATTCAAAGACATATGGGGCCTTTAATGCTTATTTCATAAGACTCCAGGGGTCCTGCACCACATGCAGCTACAGGAGTCAAGCAATCAAGTGGTGAAGCCTTTACAGACTCTCCCTCTCACCTGTACCATCGCTAGGGACTCCATCTCCAGCAACAATGTTACTTGGGACTGGATCAGACAGAGCCCTGGGAGAAGCCTTAAGTGGATGGGAAGGAACTTCTATTGGTCAGAGTGGTTTAGCGAATACACACCATCCCTGGGAGACCATAGTCATTGACCAACACACATCCAAGATCCAGCTCTCCCTGCAGCTGAGCTCTGTGACCACTGACAAGCACTGTGCAAGGAGATAAGGAGAGGGAAAGTCGATGTGAGTCCCCACACAACCTACCATGCAGGACAGCTGGAGGCTGAACTAAGAGAGCTCTTATACCAGCAGGGGTAGCTCAGGCCCAGGAACCAGAAGCAGGTGGGTGTGTGAGCACAGATGAAATCTTCTGCTGTGTCTTGGGTTCATTTTGTTCCCACTGCTTAGGAGCAGATTGAGAGGAAACTCCAGTAGAAACTGTTCGGGAGAGTATGGGGGTGGGGGTCATTTTGACATTGTATGCCAAGTTTTTTCTCTTTTTTTAATTTGAGTAATTTCTTTTAAAATTTGGTTAGTAATCTCCATGTCCTTAAATATAGACACTGGTATCTTGTTCAGAATTGCATTAAAGTGATAGATCGCTTAGAGTGTCTTATTTTCACAAAGTTAAGGCTTACTACTTACTCATGATTATGACCCATTATTTGAATGATGTGTATGTCTTTTGGTTTCTTGGAATAGTGTTTTCTTTCTTTGAGACTTTTGTTTCTCTGCTTAGGCTTATTCCAATTTGTTTTATGCTTGAGGTGGCTATTGCAAATTGTATTATTTTCTGATTTTCTTTTAAGAGCTTTCTCTATTGGTATGTGGGAACCAAACTGATTTTCTATGTTTACCTTATAACTTGTGAAATGGCTTACCCTTCCAACTAGTTGCAATAATTTTCTTCTCAAGCTTTTGCGTTTTCTATGTTTAGAGAGTTTTACTTCTTTATTACCATTTGGATGCCTCTGTTTTTTCATTTGTTGATTGATAGCTATAGTTAAGATTTGCAGCATGATATGAAATAAGATTCGTATTTAATGGTATCCTTAATCTGGTTCCAATTAGAAAGTTGAATGAGTTCACTTCCTCTCCATGGAGTGCAATGTTTGCCATTGGCATTGCATTTTGCTGTTTTAAGACCTATCAAATCAGTTTGAACTCACAGAAACACTAGAGAAAACAATTAAACACAGGTCTTGCCTCATCCTCACAATTTTCATGTATGAGGCCTTTGTTGTGGTTACTGTGGCAATGTATATTCTTAAAGGTCATCCTTTTAAAAATGACCTTATGCTTTATCAAGCAGGATGTCCTCTTCCAAGTTCTGATTTCCTTGACACATGTTCAAAGTACTTGAGATGAAGTAATAACATGCTCACTTCTTTCTACTAATGATTACAAGTGTACATCATCCAATATATGATTGTTTGTTCTTCTGGCAGTCCATCACACCATGAAATTATTCACCAGTACCATAATTCAAATACATTGTTTAATTTTAGATCTTTCTCATTCATTCTCCATCTTTCACGTGCATATGAGACAATTGAAAACTTCATAGCTTGGGCCAGGTGTATCTCAGTCCTCAAAGGGACATCCTTGCTCTTCAATCTTTGAAGAGTTCTGTGCAACAGGTTTGCTCAATGAAATGCATCATTGACTGGGGTTTCCATGAATATTAATTGTAGATCCATGCAAAATGAACTCCATCCCAACTTTAATCTTGTCTCTATTTCCCATATTTTCCATTGTCCCATAGATTCATTTTGTTTACATTGAATTGTGGTGTACAGAGAAGGCAGAAATTCCTGAACTTCATCAGTAAGTTTTCAAATCCTGCTATCACCTTAGAACATGTTTTCAAATCCTGCTATCTTAGAACATGTAGCATTATGTCACCTGCATATCACAGATTATTAGCGGAGTTTCCTACAACCTTGATGTGTTTTCCATTTAGTACAGCTTCTCGTGTTATTTGTCCCATTTAGCATGTTATGCAGAGAAACTGCTGACATGTTCTATGATTCTGTATTTCTGTGATGCACAATGAACACCCATGGAAGCAACAAACCAAAAATCACACCACATTGAGCTTAGATATGAAAAATGACTTCATCAAAGTGCTTAAAATGCTTTCCAGATAATATGGCTATTCTATAACCACCCATTCCAAGAAAATATCTTCAAAAAAACCCCAATGCCAATCAAACAAACAATAATAGCAGCAATGATTAATGTGAGTTAATATATTTGTATTTTTGCAACTTAAATGTCTCCTTCAGTCAAGTTCCATTTCATACCCTTTGCCTATTTTGAGTCTCAAAACCCTACATGTTCCACTGTCATTACTGGCAGTAAGTGAGATGGCATGATAAAGAGAGAAGTTAACTCTCCAGCAAATATGCAGAGGAATGAGAAAACATGGTAAAATAAATGTCCACTCTTAACTGAGGTTTTTAAAATATCAGAATCTCTTAACATTCTCTGTGCTTTCTGTGTCCCAACAGTTTCTCTGATTTTCAGCCTAAGGAGATTGATTCCTCAATAGATGGAAGCAAATCTTAAGAAAGAGGAGGAACAATGCATGAATACTTTCTTTTATTAAATTGGCACTCTATGATGCTCACTCTCCCGACACAACTGCTGATGCCAAAGCGGGTGAACAAGTAAATGTGGTGAAGAAAGCTGATGGTGCCCGGCTAACAAAAGAGATAGTGACTGGGGTCTTAAAGGCTTGAAGATAAACAAGCGGCCATCTAGCTCAGAAGCAACAAATCCCACATGGAAGAACACACAAGCCTGTGTGATCGAGTGGTCCCAAAGGGATCAGTTATCAGGCATCAAAGAACAAAAAAATCATACCATTGACTGCACACCTCCATGATAGGATCGCTGAAGACAAATGCGTGCATAAGCAAATGTGGCGAAGAAAGCTGATGGTGCCCAGCTATCAAAAGAGATAGTGTCTGGGGTCTTAAAAGCTTGAAGGTGAACAAGCGGCCATCTAGCTCAGACGCAAAAAAGCCCAAATGGAAGAAGCACACCAACCAGTGCGATCACGGGGTGCCAAAGGGACCAGGTATAAGTATCATGCAAAAAAAGACATATATGTGTGTGTATGTATGTATGTATATGTATGTATGTGTGTGTATATATATATATATATATACATATATATATATATACATACATACCATATTGAATGAAGGGGGAAGTGCAGAGTGGAGACCCAGGGCCCAAGTGTCGGCCACTGGAGATCCCCTCATAGAGGGGTTTAGGAGAGGAGACGAGTCAGTCAGGGTGCGAGGTAGTACCGATGAAGAACACAGCTTTCCCCCAGATCCTGGATGCTTCCTCCCCCCAACTACCATGATCCGAATTCTACCTTGCAGGACTGGCTAGGGCAGAGGTTGTACAATGGTGCATATGGGGGCTGGAGGCACAGGGAATCCAGGGTGGATGATACCTTCAAGACCAAGGGTGTGAGGGGCGATGCTGGGAGAGTGGAGGGTGAGTGGGTTGGAAAGGGGGAACTGATTACAAGGACCCACACGTGACCTCCTCCCTGGGAGAGGGACAGCAGAGAAGGGGGGAAAGGGATACTCTGGATAGGGCAAGATATGACAAAATAACAATGTATAAATTACCAAGGGCACATGAGGGAGAGGGGAGCGGGGAGGGAGGGGGAAAAAAGAGGACCTGATGTAAAGGGCTTAAGTGGAGAGCAAATGCTTTGAGAATGATTGGGGCAGGGAACGTGCGGATGTGCTTAATACAATTGAGGTATATATATGTATGTTTGTGATAAGAGTTGTATGAGCCCCTAATAAAATGTAAAAAAAGAAAATGATTAGGGCAAAGAATGTACAGATGTGCTTTATACAATTGATGTATGTATATGTATGGATTGTGATAAGAGTTGTATGAGCCCCTAATAAAATGGTTTTTTTTAAAGAAATATAAAAAAAAGAAAGAGGGGACATTAGACATTTTCTTTTCAGTTTCTGAGAAAAGATTGGAAGTTTCTCTACTTTTTTCGTCTTTCTTCTGGGGTTTCTAACATTCAGATCACCTCTTCAATTTCCAGGTTAAGTTTTAAAACTTAGTGAAAAACATCAGGTTGTGGGAAGAGTTCTCGATGAACTGGAGCCGGGTTGCCCCCAGGCACTAGGGATATCAGCCTCTATTGACCTGTGAGACATGACGTTGCTGGAAGCATCAGTGTACAGAGGCATGGGAACCTCAAAGGAGTTTCTTCCGTGTAAAAATAACAACCAGGCGGAACTTCATGTCGAACCCTCACACAAATATTAACCCCAACCCATATCTAAACAGTCAAGTTTACAATAGGCCTAAATGAGACAATAGGTTCGCTCATCCTTAAGCACTAAACCCTACTCTTACCTTCAACCTCACACTCACCCTACATTTGATCCTCAGACTTACCATAACCCGAATCCTCACACAGCCGTAACTCTAACTCTGTCCCTAAACATGCCCAAATGCCTGTACCTATGCCCGTCTAAAGTTAAACCTAAACCGAAATCTTCTGTGCCACCATTTTGCAGCAGTTTAAAGAAGTACACTGGGAAAGATTTATCTGCAAGGAAGAAACTGCAGGCGGCGTGCCTGAACTGAGAATATCATGCTGCACGAGTTCTTTGGCCTCAGATGCTAGAAGGGCCATGAGTGGGAAGTATAAAGAAACGGGACTTTACTTTCTCCGTGATCATCAACCTTTTTGGATTCTCTTTGTTCTAGACGCCTGAAATAAAGACAGTTGTCCTGAGTCACCTAAACCTCCACCGAGTGAGGCGCGGGAACTTGCCGGTATCAGAGAATTACGAAGAAGGCTGAACGTCCACAATTAAATGGTCATTGCCCAGAAAGAAGCGCCAGCCGGATCAGCCTGGGAAACAAGCTTCCATTAGACAATGAAGATGTGAGAATCTGGTACGGCCACAGTTCACGGTTTCCATAGATCCATGCAATTCCGTGTTGAATTTCAGTCCGAAAATGAAACCGCTGGAGCCTCTGTTCAGCAGGCCCTGGTGTAGCTCCCAGAGGCACAAGGGTGCTCCTCCAGAATTTGGACGAAAAACGTTTTCACGGGAATAAGCAACCTTGATCAAGCCAGGTGGGTCTTGGAAAAACGAAATTGCTGCGTGTGCCTGCAATACTGACAAGCACACACGTGTGTCACTCCATGGCGCATTCAGCACAGGAATCTGCATCGATTGAGCCAAGACAAAGGAAAGTTCAGGGAGGCAGCACCCGTGTAGAAAAGCATTTGTTCTTCAAAGAGGAGGCCAATATTGTGAAACGACATACCCATGGCAAATAGTTTTCATCGGCAGTTTCATGGAGCAATATTGCGGGGAGAGAAAAGGCACCACCTGAGGGAGGCACGCTCAAACAAACTACGTAGGGCAGGAGACGGGTCGCCCCCAGGCACTAGGGGTGTCGGGCCTCAACATTGTAAGCAGAGTTCACTGAAGTCCCTGAGAGAAGTTTTCTCCGGTGTCCTTCGTCTACGTTCCTAAAATTTACTCTGCGGTTTCTGATGACTCTGGGTTACGAACGGCCACCATTCACCATTCTCCTTACACTCGTGCGTCTCCATCGACCTTAAAGGAAAGGGAGGACACGCAGATGCTGGCAGCTAAATTCAGCAGAGTTAGTGTCAACACAAAAGAGACAGCTCTGTGGGGACCCGTCTTCCATGGTAAAACATTTCCTAACGAATAAGAAATCTTCCCATCGCAATGACAATATGAGAGAATTGCCACCGGTGGATTTGCCGATGTGCCTATAAACATCTTCTTCAGGCCATGAAGTAGTGAAGCAATGGAACTCAGGCGCTTCACCCTTTTTCCTAGACCAGTGAAACTTAAAGAGACACTATTGACCTGTGAGACATGACGTTGCTGGAAGCATCAGTGTACAGAGGCATGGGAACCTCAAAGGAGTTTCTTCCGTGTGAAAATAACAACCAGGCTGAACTTCATGGCAGGGTTCCAGATTCCCAGGAATTCCACGGGCTGTATTGCTCAGAGATAGAACCTACTGCTTGGGGCACACTTAATCTGAAAAACTTGCTGGACTCACGGCTTTCCCAAAGACCCAAGATTCTCAAAGAGCGAGTGTAAGTTTGACGGAAAAACAAACTGCCGGTAGCGCCTTTTGACCTTGAAAACGGCAAGAAGCAAGCTTTCCCTTAAACCATGAATCTCAGAAACATTGTGACAGTGAAGGAAAACCAGTGAGAGCAGATGTACTTCCAATAATCCAACACTTAAATGAGACCTCATACCTAAATCCTATCCTAAAAACAACCCTAATCCTAACCCTAAACTAGGTGAAAAGCTAACCCTAGGTGTAAACCTAAACAGAGATGTAACCCTAAGCCTAGGTCTAACTGTATTCTCCTAACCTTAAACTTAACCCTAACCTAAGGCTCACCCTAAAGCAAGCCCTAACCATAACCGTATGTCTACCCTAAGGCTAACCCTAATCTTAACCCCAAATCTGATGTGAACATGCAGCTGCCCCTACAACTAACCTTACTCCTAACCGTCATTCTTCGCCTGAACCTAACTTAACTCTATCCCTCACCTTCAATCGAAGCCTCCATAGCACCGTTAATGTAATCCAATCCCTTAAACTAGACAGAGAGCTAAATTTAACCATAACCAAAACGGACGTAACACACAAACCGTAAGCCTGAACCCAACCCTTAAACTCGCACACTGTCGAACCCTCACACAAATATTAACCCCAACCCATATCTAAACAGTCAAGTTTACAATAGGCCTAAATGAGACAATAGGTTCGCTCATCCTTAAGCACTAAACCCTACTCTTACCTTCAACCTCACACTCACCCTACATTTGATCCTCAGACTTACCATAACCCGAATCCTCACACAGCCGTAACTCTAACGTGAACTCTAACTCTGTCCCTAAACATGCCCAAATGCCTGTACCTATGCCCGTCTAAAGTTAAACCTAAACCGAAATCTTCTGTGCCACCATTTTGCAGCAGTTTAAAGAAGTACACTGGGAAAGATTTATCTGCAAGGAAGAAACTGCAGGCGGCGTGCCTGAACTGAGAATATCATGCTGCACGAGTTCTTTGGCCTCAGATGCTAGAAGGGCCATGAGTGGGAAGTATAAAGAAACGGGACATTACTTTCTCCGTGATCATCAACCTTTGTGGATTCTCTTTGTTCTAGACGCCTGAAATAAAGACAGTTGTCCTGAGTCACCTAAACCTCCACCGAGTGAGGCGCGGGAACTTGCCGGTGTCAGAGAATTACGAAGAAGGCTGAACGTCCACAATTAAATGGTCATTGCCCAGAAAGAAGCGCCAGCCGGATCAGCCTGGGAAACAAGCTTCCATTAGACAATGAAGATGTGAGAATCTGGTACGGCCACAGTTCACGGTTTCCATAGATCCATGCAATTCCGTGTTGAATTTCAGTCCGAAAATGAAACCGCTGGAGCCTCTGTTCAGCAGGCCCTGGTGTAGCTCCCAGAGGCACAATGGTGCTCCTCCAGAATTTGGACGAAAAACGTTTTCACGGGAATAAGCAACCTTGATCAAGCCAGGTGGGTCTTGGAAAAACGAAATTGCTGCGTGTGCCTGCAATACTGACAAGCACTCACCTGTGTCACTCTATGGCGCATTCAGCACAGGAATCTGCATCGATTGAGCCAAGACAAAGGAAAGTTCAGGGAGGCAGCACCCGTGTAGAAAAGCGTTTGTTCTTCAAAGAGGAGGCCAATATTGTGAAACGACATACCCATGGCAAATAGTTTTCATCGGCAGTTTCATGGAGCAATATTGCGGGGAGAGAAAAGGCACCACCTGAGGGAGGCACGCTCAAACAAACTACGTAGGGCAGGAGACGGGTCGCCCCCAGGCACTAGGGGTGTCGGGCCTCAACATTGTAAGCAGAGTTCACTGAAGTCCCTGAGAGAAGTTTTCTCCGGTGTCCTTCGTCTACGTTCCTAAAATTTACTCTGCGGTTTCTGATGACTCTGGGTTACGAACGGCCACCATTCACCATTCTCCTTACACTCGTGCGTCTCCATCGACCTTAAAGGAAAGGGAGGACACGCAGATGCTGGCAGCTAAATTCAGCAGAGTTAGTGTCAACACAAAAGAGACAGCTCTGTGGGGACCCGTCTTCCATGGTAAAACATTTCCTAACGAATAAGAAATCTTCCCATCGCAATGACAATATGAGAGAATTGCCACCGGTGGATTTGCCGATGTGCCTATAAACATCTTCTTCAGGCCATGAAGTAGTGAAGCAATGGAACTCAGGCGCTTCACCCTTTTTCCTAGACCAGTGAAACTTAAAGAGCCACTATTGACCTGTGAGACATGACGTTGCTGGAAGCATCAGTGTACAGAGGCATGGGAACCTCAAAGGAGTTTCTTCCGTGTGAAAATAACAACCAGGCTGAACTTCATGGCAGGGTTCCAGATTCCCAGGAATTCCACGGGCTGTATTGCTCAGAGATAGAACCTACTGCTTGGGGCACACTTAATCTGAAAAACTTGCTGGACTCACGGCTTTCCCAAAGACCCAAGATTCTCAAAGAGCGAGCGTAAGTTTGACGGAAAAACAAACTGCCGGTAGCGCCTTTTGACCTTGAAAACGGCAAGAAGCAAGCTTTCCCTTAAACCATGAATCTCAGAAACATTGTGACAGTGAAGGAAAACCAGTGAGAGCAGATGTACTTCCAATAATCCAACACTTAAATGAGACCTCATACCTAAATCCTATCCTAAAAACAACCCTAATCCTAACCCTAAACTAGGTGAAAAGCTAACCCTAGGTGTAAACCTAAACAGAGATGTAACCCTAAGCCTAGGTCTAACTGTATTCTCCTAACCTTAAACTTAACCCTAACCTAAGGCTCACCCTAAAGCAAGCCCTAACCATAACCGTATGTCTACCCTAAGGCTAACCCTAATCCTAACCCCAAATCTGATGTGAACATGCCGCTGCCCCTACAACTAACCTTACTCCTAACCGTCATTCTTCGCCTGAACCTAACAACTCTATCCCTCACCTTCAATCGATAGCTCAATTTCACCGTTAATGTAAACCAATCCCTTAAACTAGACAGAGAGCTAAACTTAACCTTAATGAAAACGGATGTAACACACAAACCGTAAGCCTGACCCCAACTCAACCTCGCACACTGTCTAACCCTCACACAAATATTAACCCCAACCCATATCTAAACAGTCAAGTTTACCATAAGCCTAAATGAGACAATAGGTTCGCTCATCCTTAAGCACTAAACCCTACTCTTACCTTCAACCTCAACTCACCCTACATTTGATCCTCAGACTTACCATAACCCGAATCCTCACACAGCCGTAACTCTAACGTGAACTCTAACTCTGTCCCTACACATGCCCAAATGCCTGTACCTATGCCCGTCTAAAGTTAAACCTAAACCGAAATCTTCTGTGCCACCATTTTGCAGCAGTTTAAAGAAGTACACTGGGAAAGATTTTTCTGCAAGGAAGAAACTGCAGGCGGCGTGCCTGAACTGAGAATATCATGCTGCACGAGTTCTTTGGCCTCAGATGCTAGAAGGGCCATGAGTGGGAAGTATAAAGAAACGGGACTTTACTTTCTCCGTGATCATCAACCTTTGTGGATTCTCTTTGTTCTAGACGCCTGAAATAAAGACAGTTGTCCTGAGTCACCTAAACCTCCACCGAGTGAGGCGCGGGAACTTGCCGGTATCAGAGAATTACGAAGAAGGCTGAACGTCCACAATTAAATGGTCATTGCCCAGAAAGAAGCGCCAGCCGGATCAGCCTGGGAAACAAGCTTCCATTAGACAATGAAGATGTGAGAATCTGGTACGGCCACAGTTCACGGTTTCCATAGATCCATGCAATTCCGTGTTGAATTTCAGTCCGAAAATGAAACCGCTGGAGCCTCTGTTCAGCAGGCCCTGGTGTAGCTCCCAGAGGCACAAGGGTGCTCCTCCAGAATTTGGACGAAAAACGTTTTCACGGGAATAAGCAACCTTGATCAAGCCAGGTGGGTCTTGGAAAAACGAAATTGCTGCGTGTGCCTGCAATACTGACAAGCACTCACCTGTGTCACTCTATGGCGCATTCAGCACAGAAATCTGCATCGATTGAGCCAAGACAAAGGAAAGTTCAGGGAGGCAGCACCCGTGTAGAAAAGCATTTGTTCTTCAAAGAGGAGGCCAATATTGTGAAACGACATACCCATGGCAAATAGTTTTCATCGGCAGTTTCATGGAGCAATATTGCGGGGAGAGAAAAGGCACCACCTGAGGGAGGCACGCTCAAACAAACTACGTAGGGCAGGAGACGGGTCGCCCCCAGGCACTAGGGGTGTCGGGCCTCAACATTGTAAGCAGAGTTCACTGAAGTCCCTGAGAGAAGTTTTCTCCGGTGTCCTTCGTCTACGTTCCTAAAATTTACTCTGCGGTTTCTGATGACTCTGGGTTACGAACGGCCACCATTCACCATTCTCCTTACACTCGTGCGTCTCCATCGACCTTAAAGGAAAGGGAGGACACGCAGATGCTGGCAGCTAAATTCAGCAGAGTTAGTGTCAACACAAAAGAGACAGCTCTGTGGGGACCCGTCTTCCATGGTAAAACATTTCCTAACGAATAAGAAATCTTCCCATCGCAATGACAATATGAGAGAATTGCCACCGGTGGATTTGCCGATGTGCCTATAAACATCTTCTTCAGGCCATGAAGTAGTGAAGCAATGGAACTCAGGCGCTTCACCCTTTTTCCTAGACCAGTGAAACTTAAAGAGCCACTATTGACCTGTGAGACATGACGTTGCTGGAAGCATCAGTGTACAGAGGCATGGGAACCTCAAAGGAGTTTCTTCCGTGTGAAAATAACAACCAGGCTGAACTTCATGGCAGGGTTCCAGATTCCCAGGAATTCCACGGGCTGTATTGCTCAGAGATAGAACCTACTGCTTGGGGCACACTTAATCTGAAAAACTTGCTGGACTCACGGCTTTCCCAAAGACCCAAGATTCTCAAAGAGCGAGCGTAAGTTTGACGGAAAAACAAACTGCCGGTAGCGCCTTTTGACCTTGAAAACGGCAAGAAGCAAGCTTTCCCTTAAACCATGAATCTCAGAAACATTGTGACAGTGAAGGAAAACCAGTGAGAGCAGATGTACTTCCAATAATCCAACACTTAAATGAGACCTCATACCTAAATCCTATCCTAAAAACAACCCTAATCCTAACCCTAAACTAGGTGAAAAGCTAACCCTAGGTGTAAACCTAAACAGAGATGTAACCCTAAGCCTAGGTCTAACTGTATTCTCCTAACCTTAAACTTAACCCTAACCTAAGGCTCACCCTAAAGCAAGCCCTAACCATAACCGTATGTCTACCCTAAGGCTAACCCTAATCCTAACCCCAAATCTGATGTGAACATGCCGCTGCCCCTACAACTAACCTTACTCCTAACCGTCATTCTTCGCCTGAACCTAACAACTCTATCCCTCACCTTCAATCGATAGCTCAATTTCACCGTTAATGTAAACCAATCCCTTAAACTAGACAGAGAGCTAAACTTAACCTTAATGAAAACGGATGTAACACACAAACCGTAAGCCTGACCCCAACTCAACCTCGCACACTGTCTAACCCTCACACAAATATTAACCCCAACCCATATCTAAACAGTCAAGTTTACCATAAGCCTAAATGAGACAATAGGTTCGCTCATCCTTAAGCACTAAACCCTACTCTTACCTTCAACCTCAACTCACCCTACATTTGATCCTCAGACTTACCATAACCCGAATCCTCACACAGCCGTAACTCTAACGTGAACTCTAACTCTGTCCCTACACATGCCCAAATGCCTGTACCTATGCCCGTCTAAAGTTAAACCTAAACCGAAATCTTCTGTGCCACCATTTTGCAGCAGTTTAAAGAAGTACACTGGGAAAGATTTTTCTGCAAGGAAGAAACTGCAGGCGGCGTGCCTGAACTGAGAATATCATGCTGCACGAGTTCTTTGGCCTCAGATGCTAGAAGGGCCATGAGTGGGAAGTATAAAGAAACGGGACTTTACTTTCTCCGTGATCATCAACCTTTGTGGATTCTCTTTGTTCTAGACGCCTGAAATAAAGACAGTTGTCCTGAGTCACCTAAACCTCCACCGAGTGAGGCGCGGGAACTTGCCGGTATCAGAGAATTACGAAGAAGGCTGAACGTCCACAATTAAATGGTCATTGCCCAGAAAGAAGCGCCAGCCGGATCAGCCTGGGAAACAAGCTTCCATTAGACAATGAAGATGTGAGAATCTGGTACGGCCACAGTTCACGGTTTCCATAGATCCATGCAATTCCGTGTTGAATTTCAGTCCGAAAATGAAACCGCTGGAGCCTCTGTTCAGCAGGCCCTGGTGTAGCTCCCAGAGGCACAAGGGTGCTCCTCCAGAATTTGGACGAAAAACGTTTTCACGGGAATAAGCAACCTTGATCAAGCCAGGTGGGTCTTGGAAAAACGAAATTGCTGCGTGTGCCTGCAATACTGACAAGCACTCACCTGTGTCACTCTATGGCGCATTCAGCACAGGAATCTGCATCGATTGAGCCAAGACAAAGGAAAGTTCAGGGAGGCAGCACCCGTGTAGAAAAGCATTTGTTCTTCAAAGAGGAGGCCAATATTGTGAAACGACATACCCATGGCAAATAGTTTTCATCGGCAGTTTCATGGAGCAATATTGCGGGGAGAGAAAAGGCACCACCTGAGGGAGGCACGCTCAAACAAACTACGTAGGGCAGGAGACGGGTCGCCCCCAGGCACTAGGGGTGTCGGGCCTCAACATTGTAAGCAGAGTTCACTGAAGTCCCTGAGAGAAGTTTTCTCCGGTGTCCTTCGTCTACGTTCCTAAAATTTACTCTGCGGTTTCTGATGACTCTGGGTTACGAACGGCCACCATTCACCATTCTCCTTACACTCGTGCGTCTCCATCGACCTTAAAGGAAAGGGAGGACACGCAGATGCTGGCAGCTAAATTCAGCAGAGTTAGTGTCAACACAAAAGAGACAGCTCTGTGGGGACCCGTCTTCCATGGTAAAACATTTCCTAACGAATAAGAAATCTTCCCATCGCAATGACAATATGAGAGAATTGCCACCGGTGGATTTGCCGATGTGCCTATAAACATCTTCTTCAGGCCATGAAGTAGTGAAGCAATGGAACTCAGGCGCTTCACCCTTTTTCCTAGACCAGTGAAACTTAAAGAGCCACTATTGACCTGTGAGACATGACGTTGCTGGAAGCATCAGTGTACAGAGGCATGGGAACCTCAAAGGAGTTTCTTCCGTGTGAAAATAACAACCAGGCTGAACTTCATGGCAGGGTTCCAGATTCCCAGGAATTCCACGGGCTGTATTGCTCAGAGATAGAACCTACTGCTTGGGGCACACTTAATCTGAAAAACTTGCTGGACTCACGGCTTTCCCAAAGACCCAAGATTCTCAAAGAGCGAGCGTAAGTTTGACGGAAAAACAAACTGCCGGTAGCGCCTTTTGACCTTGAAAACGGCAAGAAGCAAGCTTTCCCTTAAACCATGAATCTCAGAAACATTGTGACAGTGAAGGAAAACCAGTGAGAGCAGATGTACTTCCAATAATCCAACACTTAAATGAGACCTCATACCTAAATCCTATCCTAAAAACAACCCTAATCCTAACCCTAAACTAGGTGAAAAGCTAACCCTAGGTGTAAACCTAAACAGAGATGTAACCCTAAGCCTAGGTCTAACTGTATTCTCCTAACCTTAAACTTAACCCTAACCTAAGGCTCACCCTAAAGCAAGCCCTAACCATAACCGTATGTCTACCCTAAGGCTAACCCTAATCCTAACCCCAAATCTGATGTGAACATGCAGCTGCCCCTACAACTAACCTTACTCCTAACCGTCATTCTTCGCCTGAACCTAACAACTCTATCCCTCACCTTCAATCGATAGCTCAATTTCACCGTTAATGTAATCCAATCCCTTAAACTAGACAGAGAGCTAAACTTAACCTTAATGAAAACGGATGTAACACACAAACCGTAAGCCTGACCCCAACTCAACCTCGCACACTGTCTAACCCTCACACAAATATTAACCCCAACCCATATCTAAACAGTCAAGTTTACCATAAGCCTAAATGAGACAATAGGTTCGCTCATCCTTAAGCACTAAACCCTACTCTTACCTTCAACCTCACACTCACCCTACATTTGATCCTCAGACTTACCATAACCCGAATCCTCACACAGCCGTAACTCTAACGTGAACTCTAACTCTGTCCCTACACATGCCCAAATGCCTGTACCTATGCCCGTCTAAAGTTAAACCTAAACCGAAATCTTCTGTGCCACCATTTTGCAGCAGTTTAAAGAAGTACACTGGGAAAGATTTTTCTGCAAGGAAGAAACTGCAGGCGGCGTGCCTGAACTGAGAATATCATGCTGCACGAGTTCTTTGGCCTCAGATGCTAGAAGGGCCATGAGTGGGAAGTATAAAGAAACGGGACTTTACTTTCTCCGTGATCATCAACCTTTGTGGATTCTCTTTGTTCTAGACGCCTGAAATAAAGACAGTTGTCCTGAGTCACCTAAACCTCCACCGAGTGAGGCGCGGGAACTTGCCGGTATCAGAGAATTACGAAGAAGGCTGAACGTCCACAATTAAATGGTCATTGCCCAGAAAGAAGCGCCAGCCGGATCAGCCTGGGAAACAAGCTTCCATTAGACAATGAAGATGTGAGAATCTGGTACGGCCACAGTTCACGGTTTCCATAGATCCATGCAATTCCGTGTTGAATTTCAGTCCGAAAATGAAACCGCTGGAGCCTCTGTTCAGCAGGCCCTGGTGTAGCTCCCAGAGGCACAAGGGTGCTCCTCCAGAATTTGGACGAAAAACGTTTTCACGGGAATAAGCAACCTTGATCAAGCCAGGTGGGTCTTGGAAAAACGAAATTGCTGCGTGTGCCTGCAATACTGACAAGCACTCACCTGTGTCACTCTATGGCGCATTCAGCACAGAAATCTGCATCGATTGAGCCAAGACAAAGGAAAGTTCAGGGAGGCAGCACCCGTGTAGAAAAGCATTTGTTCTTCAAAGAGGAGGCCAATATTGTGAAACGACATACCCATGGCAAATAGTTTTCATCGGCAGTTTCATGGAGCAATATTGCGGGGAGAGAAAAGGCACCACCTGAGGGAGGCACGCTCAAACAAACTACGTAGGGCAGGAGACGGGTCGCCCCCAGGCACTAGGGGTGTCGGGCCTCAACATTGTAAGCAGAGTTCACTGAAGTCCCTGAGAGAAGTTTTCTCCGGTGTCCTTCGTCTACGTTCCTAAAATTTACTCTGCGGTTTCTGATGACTCTGGGTTACGAACGGCCACCATTCACCATTCTCCTTACACTCGTGCGTCTCCATCGACCTTAAAGGAAAGGGAGGACACGCAGATGCTGGCAGCTAAATTCAGCAGAGTTAGTGTCAACACAAAAGAGACAGCTCTGTGGGGACCCGTCTTCCATGGTAAAACATTTCCTAACGAATAAGAAATCTTCCCATCGCAATGACAATATGAGAGAATTGCCACCGGTGGATTTGCCGATGTGCCTATAAACATCTTCTTCAGGCCATGAAGTAGTGAAGCAATGGAACTCAGGCGCTTCACCCTTTTTCCTAGACCAGTGAAACTTAAAGAGCCACTATTGACCTGTGAGACATGACGTTGCTGGAAGCATCAGTGTACAGAGGCATGGGAACCTCAAAGGAGTTTCTTCCGTGTGAAAATAACAACCAGGCTGAACTTCATGGCAGGGTTCCAGATTCCCAGGAATTCCACGGGCTGTATTGCTCAGAGATAGAACCTACTGCTTGGGGCACACTTAATCTGAAAAACTTGCTGGACTCACGGCTTTCCCAAAGACCCAAGATTCTCAAAGAGCGAGCGTAAGTTTGACGGAAAAACAAACTGCCGGTAGCGCCTTTTGACCTTGAAAACGGCAAGAAGCAAGCTTTCCCTTAAACCATGAATCTCAGAAACATTGTGACAGTGAAGGAAAACCAGTGAGAGCAGATGTACTTCCAATAATCCAACACTTAAATGAGACCTCATACCTAAATCCTATCCTAAAAACAACCCTAATCCTAACCCTAAACTAGGTGAAAAGCTAACCCTAGGTGTAAACCTAAACAGAGATGTAACCCTAAGCCTAGGTCTAACTGGATTCTCCTAACCTTAAACTTAACCCTAACCTAAGGCTCACCCTAAAGCAAGCCCTAACCATAACCGTATGTCTACCCTAAGGCTAACCCTAATCCTAACCCCAAATCTGATGTGAACATGCAGCTGCCCCTACAACTACCCTTACTCCTAACCGTCATTCTTCGCCTGAACCTAACAACTCTATCCCTCACCTTCAATCGATAGCTCAATTTCACCGTTAATGTAATCCAATCCCTTAAACTAGACAGAGAGCTAAACTTAACCTTAATGAAAACGGATGTAACACACAAACCGTAAGCCTGACCCCAACTCAACCTCGCACACTGTCTAACCCTCACACAAATATTAACCCCAACCCATATCTAAACAGTCAAGTTTACCATAAGCCTAAATGAGACAATAGGTTCGCTCATCCTTAAGCACTAAACCCTACTCTTACCTTCAACCTCACACTCACCCTACATTTGATCCTCAGACTTACCATAACCCGAATCCTCACACAGCCGTAACTCTAACGTGAACTCTAACTCTGTCCCTACACATGCCCAAATGCCTGTACCTATGCCCGTCTAAAGTTAAACCTAAACCGAAATCTTCTGTGCCACCATTTTGCAGCAGTTTAAAGAAGTACACTGGGAAAGATTTTTCTGCAAGGAAGAAACTGCAGGCGGCGTGCCTGAACTGAGAATATCATGCTGCACGAGTTCTTTGGCCTCAGATGCTAGAAGGGCCATGAGTGGGAAGTATAAAGAAACGGGACTTTACTTTCTCCGTGATCATCAACCTTTGTGGATTCTCTTTGTTCTAGACGCCTGAAATAAAGACAGTTGTCCTGAGTCACCTAAACCTCCACCGAGTGAGGCGCGGGAACTTGCCGGTATCAGAGAATTACGAAGAAGGCTGAACGTCCACAATTAAATGGTCATTGCCCAGAAAGAAGCGCCAGCCGGATCAGCCTGGGAAACAAGCTTCCATTAGACAATGAAGATGTGAGAATCTGGTACGGCCACAGTTCACGGTTTCCATAGATCCATGCAATTCCGTGTTGAATTTCAGTCCGAAAATGAAACCGCTGGAGCCTCTGTTCAGCAGGCCCTGGTGTAGCTCCCAGAGGCACAAGGGTGCTCCTCCAGAATTTGGACGAAAAACGTTTTCACGGGAATAAGCAACCTTGATCAAGCCAGGTGGGTCTTGGAAAAACGAAATTGCTGCGTGTGCCTGCAATACTGACAAGCACTCACCTGTGTCACTCTATGGCGCATTCAGCACAGAAATCTGCATCGATTGAGCCAAGACAAAGGAAAGTTCAGGGAGGCAGCACCCGTGTAGAAAAGCATTTGTTCTTCAAAGAGGAGGCCAATATTGTGAAACGACATACCCATGGCAAATAGTTTTCATCGGCAGTTTCATGGAGCAATATTGCGGGGAGAGAAAAGGCACCACCTGAGGGAGGCACGCTCAAACAAACTACGTAGGGCAGGAGACGGGTCGCCCCCAGGCACTAGGGGTGTCGGGCCTCAACATTGTAAGCAGAGTTCACTGAAGTCCCTGAGAGAAGTTTTCTCCGGTGTCCTTCGTCTACGTTCCTAAAATTTACTCTGCGGTTTCTGATGACTCTGGGTTACGAACGGCCACCATTCACCATTCTCCTTACACTCGTGCGTCTCCATCGACCTTAAAGGAAAGGGAGGACACGCAGATGCTGGCAGCTAAATTCAGCAGAGTTAGTGTCAACACAAAAGAGACAGCTCTGTGGGGACCCGTCTTCCATGGTAAAACATTTCCTAACGAATAAGAAATCTTCCCATCGCAATGACAATATGAGAGAATTGCCACCGGTGGATTTGCCGATGTGCCTATAAACATCTTCTTCAGGCCATGAAGTAGTGAAGCAATGGAACTCAGGCGCTTCACCCTTTTTCCTAGACCAGTGAAACTTAAAGAGCCACTATTGACCTGTGAGACATGACGTTGCTGGAAGCATCAGTGTACAGAGGCATGGGAACCTCAAAGGAGTTTCTTCCGTGTGAAAATAACAACCAGGCTGAACTTCATGGCAGGGTTCCAGATTCCCAGGAATTCCACGGGCTGTATTGCTCAGAGATAGAACCTACTGCTTGGGGCACACTTAATCTGAAAAACTTGCTGGACTCACGGCTTTCCCAAACACCCAAGATTCTCAAAGAGCGAGCGTAAGTTTGACGGAAAAACAAACTGCCGGTAGCGCCTTTTGACCTTGAAAACGGCAAGAAGCAAGCTTTCCCTTAAACCATGAATCTCAGAAACATTGTGACAGTGAAGGAAAACCAGTGAGAGCAGATGTACTTCCAATAATCCAACACTTAAATGAGACCTCATACCTAAATCCTATCCTAAAAACAACCCTAATCCTAACCCTAAACTAGGTGAAAAGCTAACCCTAGGTGTAAACCTAAACAGAGATGTAACCCTAAGCCTAGGTCTAACTGGATTCTCCTAACCTTAAACTTAACCCTAACCTAAGGCTCACCCTAAAGCAAGCCCTAACCATAACCGTATGTCTACCCTAAGGCTAACCCTAATCCTAACCCCAAATCTGATGTGAACATGCCGCTGCCCCTACAACTAACCTTACTCCTAACCGTCATTCTTCGCCTGAACCTAACAACTCTATCCCTCACCTTCAATCGATAGCTCAATTTCACCGTTAATGTAAACCAATCCCTTAAACTAGACAGAGAGCTAAACTTAACCTTAATGAAAACGGATGTAACACACAAACCGTAAGCCTGACCCCAACTCAACCTCGCACACTGTCTAACCCTCACACAAATATTAACCCCAACCCATATCTAAACAGTCAAGTTTACCATAAGCCTAAATGAGACAATAGGTTCGCTCATCCTTAAGCACTAAACCCTACTCTTACCTTCAACCTCAACTCACCCTACATTTGATCCTCAGACTTACCATAACCCGAATCCTCACACAGCCGTAACTCTAACGTGAACTCTAACTCTGTCCCTACACATGCCCAAATGCCTGTACCTATGCCCGTCTAAAGTTAAACCTAAACCGAAATCTTCTGTGCCACCATTTTGCAGCAGTTTAAAGAAGTACACTGGGAAAGATTTTTCTGCAAGGAAGAAACTGCAGGCGGCGTGCCTGAACTGAGAATATCATGCTGCACGAGTTCTTTGGCCTCAGATGCTAGAAGGGCCATGAGTGGGAAGTATAAAGAAACGGGACTTTACTTTCTCTGTGATCATCAACCTTTGTGGATTCTCTTTGTTCTAGACGCCTGAAATAAAGACAGTTGTCCTGAGTCACCTAAACCTCCACCGAGTGAGGCGCGGGAACTTGCCGGTATCAGAGAATTACGAAGAAGGCTGAACGTCCACAATTAAATGGTCATTGCCCAGAAAGAAGCGCCAGCCGGATCAGCCTGGGAAACAAGCTTCCATTAGACAATGAAGATGTGAGAATCTGGTACGGCCACAGTTCACGGTTTCCATAGATCCATGCAATTCCGTGTTGAATTTCAGTCCGAAAATGAAACCGCTGGAGCCTCTGTTCAGCAGGCCCTGGTGTAGCTCCCAGAGGCACAAGGGTGCTCCTCCAGAATTTGGACGAAAAACGTTTTCACGGGAATAAGCAACCTTGATCAAGCCAGGTGGGTCTTGGAAAAACGAAATTGCTGCGTGTGCCTGCAATACTGACAAGCACTCACCTGTGTCACTCTATGGCGCATTCAGCACAGAAATCTGCATCGATTGAGCCAAGACAAAGGAAAGTTCAGGGAGGCAGCACCCGTGTAGAAAAGCATTTGTTCTTCAAAGAGGAGGCCAATATTGTGAAACGACATACCCATGGCAAATAGTTTTCATCGGCAGTTTCATGGAGCAATATTGCGGGGAGAGAAAAGGCACCACCTGAGGGAGGCACGCTCAAACAAACTACGTAGGGCAGGAGACGGGTCGCCCCCAGGCACTAGGGGTGTCGGGCCTCAACATTGTAAGCAGAGTTCACTGAAGTCCCTGAGAGAAGTTTTCTCCGGTGTCCTTCGTCTACGTTCCTAAAATTTACTCTGCGGTTTCTGATGACTCTGGGTTACGAACGGCCACCATTCACCATTCTCCTTACACTCGTGCGTCTCCATCGACCTTAAAGGAAAGGGAGGACACGCAGATGCTGGCAGCTAAATTCAGCAGAGTTAGTATCAACACAAAAGAGACAGCTCTGTGGGGACCCGTCTTCCATGGTAAAACATTTCCTAACGAATAAGAAATCTTCCCATCGCAATGACAATATGAGAGAATTGCCACCGGTGGATTTGCCGATGTGCCTATAAACATCTTCTTCAGGCCATGAAGTAGTGAAGCAATGGAACTCAGGCGCTTCACCCTTTTTCCTAGACCAGTGAAACTTAAAGAGCCACTATTGACCTGTGAGACATGACGTTGCTGGAAGCATCAGTGTACAGAGGCATGGGAACCTCAAAGGAGTTTCTTCCGTGTGAAAATAACAACCAGGCTGAACTTCATGGCAGGGTTCCAGATTCCCAGGAATTCCACGGGCTGTATTGCTCAGAGATAGAACCTACTGCTTGGGGCACACTTAATCTGAAAAACTTGCTGGACTCACGGCTTTCCCAAACACCCAAGATTCTCAAAGAGCGAGCGTAAGTTTGACGGAAAAACAAACTGCCGGTAGCGCCTTTTGACCTTGAAAACGGCAAGAAGCAAGCTTTCCCTTAAACCATGAATCTCAGAAACATTGTGACAGTGAAGGAAAACCAGTGAGAGCAGATGTACTTCCAATAATCCAACACTTAAATGAGACCTCATACCTAAATCCTATCCTAAAAACAACCCTAATCCTAACCCTAAACTAGGTGAAAAGCTAACCCTAGGTGTAAACCTAAACAGAGATGTAACCCTAAGCCTAGGTCTAACTGTATTCTCCTAACCTTAAACTTAACCCTAACCTAAGGCTCACCCTAAAGCAAGCCCTAACCATAACCGTATGTCTACCCTAAGGCTAACCCTAATCCTAACCCCAAATCTGATGTGAACATGCAGCTGCCCCTACAACTAACCTTACTCCTAACCGTCATTCTTCGCCTGAACCTAACAACTCTATCCCTCACCTTCAATCGATAGCTCAATTTCACCGTTAATGTAAACCAATCCCTTAAACTAGACAGAGAGCTAAACTTAACCTTAATGAAAACGGATGTAACACACAAACCGTAAGCCTGACCCCAACTCAACCTCGCACACTGTCTAACCCTCACACAAATATTAACCCCAACCCATATCTAAACAGTCAAGTTTACCATAAGCCTAAATGAGACAATAGGTTCGCTCATCCTTAAGCACTAAACCCTACTCTTACCTTCAACCTCACACTCACCCTACATTTGATCTTCAGACTTACCATAACCCGAATCCTCACACAGCCGTAACTCTAACGTGAACTCTAACTCTGTCCCTACACATGCCCAAATGCCTGTACCTATGCCCATCTAAAGTTAAACCTAAACCGAAATCTTCTGTGCCACCATTTTGCAGCAGTTTAAAGAAGTACACTGGGAAAGATTTATCTGCAAGGAAGAAACTGCAGGCGGCGTGCCTGAACTGAGAATATCATGCTGCACGAGTTCTTTGGCCTCAGATGCTAGAAGGGCCATGAGTGGGAAGTATAAAGAAACGGGACTTTACTTTCTCCGTGATCATCAACCTTTGTGGATTCTCTTTGTTCTAGACGCCTGAAATAAAGACAGTTGTCCTGAGTCACCTAAACCTCCACCGAGTGAGGCGCGGGAACTTGCCGGTATCAGAGAATTACGAAGAAGGCTGAACGTCCACAATTAAATGGTCATTGCCCAGAAAGAAGCGCCAGCCGGATCAGCCTGGGAAACAAGCTTCCATTAGACAATGAAGATGTGAGAATCTGGTACGGCCACAGTTCACGGTTTCCATAGATCCATGCAATTCCGTGTTGAATTTCAGTCCGAAAATGAAACCGCTGGAGCCTCTGTTCAGCAGGCCCTGGTGTAGCTCCCAGAGGCACAAGGGTGCTCCTCCAGAATTTGGACGAAAAACGTTTTCACGGGAATAAGCAACCTTGATCAAGCCAGGTGGGTCTTGGAAAAACGAAATTGCTGCGTGTGCCTGCAATACTGACAAGCACTCACCTGTGTCACTCTATGGCGCATTCAGCACAGGAATCTGCATCGATTGAGCCAAGACAAAGGAAAGTTCAGGGAGGCAGCACCCGTGTAGAAAAGCATTTGTTCTTCAAAGAGGAGGCCAATATTGTGAAACGACATACCCATGGCAAATAGTTTTCATCGGCAGTTTCATGGAGCAATATTGCGGGGAGAGAAAAGGCACCACCTAAGGGAGGCACGCTCAAACTACGTAGGGCAGGAGACGGGTCGCCCCCAGGCACTAGGGGTGTCGGGCCTCAACATTGTAAGCAGAGTTCACTGAAGTCCCTGAGAGAAGTTTTCTCCGGTGTCCTTCGTCTACGTTCCTAAAATTTACTCTGCGGTTTCTGATGACTCTGGGTTACGAACGGCCACCATTCACCATTCTCCTTACACTCGTGCGTCTCCATCGACCTTAAAGGAAAGGGAGGACACGCAGATGCTGGCAGCTAAATTCAGCAGAGTTAGTGTCAACACAAAAGAGACAGCTCTGTGGGGACCCGTCTTCCATGGTAAAACATTTCCTAACGAATAAGAAATCTTCCCATCGCAATGACAATATGAGAGAATTGCCACCGGTGGATTTGCCGATGTGCCTATAAACATCTTCTTCAGGCCATGAAGTAGTGAAGCAATGGAACTCAGGCGCTTCACCCTTTTTCCTAGACCAGTGAAACTTAAAGAGCCACTATTGACCTGTGAGACATGACGTTGCTGGAAGCATCAGTGTACAGAGGCATGGGAACCTCAAAGGAGTTTCTTCCGTGTGAAAATAACAACCAGGCTGAACTTCATGGCAGGGTTCCAGATTCCCAGGAATTCCACGGGCTGTATTGCTCAGAGATAGAACCTACTGCTTGGGGCACACTTAATCTGAAAAACTTGCTGGACTCACGGCTTTCCCAAACACCCAAGATTCTCAAAGAGCGAGCGTAAGTTTGACGGAAAAACAAACTGCCGGTAGCGCCTTTTGACCTTGAAAACGGCAAGAAGCAAGCTTTCCCTTAAACCATGAATCTCAGAAACATTGTGACAGTGAAGGAAAACCAGTGAGAGCAGATGTACTTCCAATAATCCAACACTTAAATGAGACCTCATACCTAAATCCTATCCTAAAAACAACCCTAATCCTAACCCTAAACTAGGTGAAAAGCTAACCCTAGGTGTAAACCTAAACAGAGATGTAACCCTAAGCCTAGGTCTAACTGTATTCTCCTAACCTTAAACTTAACCCTAACCTAAGGCTCACCCTAAAGCAAGCCCTAACCATAACCGTATGTCTACCCTAAGGCTAACCCTAATCTTAACCCCAAATCTGATGTGAACATGCAGCTGCCCCTACAACTAACCTTACTCCTAACCGTCATTCTTCGCCTGAACCTAACAACTCTATCCCTCACCTTCAATCGAAGCCTCCATAGCACCGTTAATGTAATCCAATCCCTTAAACTAGACAGAGAGCTAAATTTAACCATAACCAAAACGGACGTAACACACAAACCGTAAGCCTGAACCCAACCCTTAAACTCGCACACTGTCGAACCCTCACACAAATATTAACCCCAACCCATATCTAAACAGTCAAGTTTACAATAGGCCTAAATGAGACAATAGGTTCGCTCATCCTTAAGCACTAAACCCTACTCTTACCTTCAACCTCACACTCACCCTACATTTGATCTTCAGACTTACCATAACCCGAATCCTCACACAGCCGTAACTCTAACGTGAACTCTAACTCTGTCCCTACACATGCCCAAATGCCTGTACCTATGCCCGTCTAAAGTTAAACCTAAACCGAAATCTTCTGTGCCACCATTTTGCAGCAGTTTAAAGAAGTACACTGGGAAAGATTTATCTGCAAGGAAGAAACTGCAGGCGGCGTGCCTGAACTGAGAATATCATGCTGCACGAGTTCTTTGGCCTCAGATGCTAGAAGGGCCATGAGTGGGAAGTATAAAGAAACGGGACTTTACTTTCTCCGTGATCATCAACCTTTGTGGATTCTCTTTGTTCTAGACGCCTGAAATAAAGACAGTTGTCCTGAGTCACCTAAACCTCCACCGAGTGAGGCGCGGGAACTTGCCGGTATCAGAGAATTACGAAGAAGGCTGAACGTCCACAATTAAATGGTCATTGCCCAGAAAGAAGCGCCAGCCGGATCAGCCTGGGAAACAAGCTTCCATTAGACAATGAAGATGTGAGAATCTGGTACGGCCACAGTTCACGGTTTCCATAGATCCATGCAATTCCGTGTTGAATTTCAGTCCGAAAATGAAACCGCTGGAGCCTCTGTTCAGCAGGCCCTGGTGTAGCTCCCAGAGGCACAAGGGTGCTCCTCCAGAATTTGGACGAAAAACGTTTTCACGGGAATAAGCAACCTTGATCAAGCCAGGTGGGTCTTGGAAAAACGAAATTGCTGCGTGTGCCTGCAATACTGACAAGCACTCACCTGTGTCACTCTATGGCGCATTCAGCACAGGAATCTGCATCGATTGAGCCAAGACAAAGGAAAGTTCAGGGAGGCAGCACCCGTGTAGAAAAGCATTTGTTCTTCAAAGAGGAGGCCAATATTGTGAAACGACATACCCATGGCAAATAGTTTTCATCGGCAGTTTCATGGAGCAATATTGCGGGGAGAGAAAAGGCACCACCTGAGGGAGGCACGCTCAAACTACGTAGGGCAGGAGACGGGTCGCCCCCAGGCACTAGGGGTGTCGGGCCTCAACATTGTAAGCAGAGTTCACTGAAGTCCCTGAGAGAAGTTTTCTCCGGTGTCCTTCGTCTACGTTCCTAAAATTTACTCTGCGGTTTCTGATGACTCTGGGTTACGAACGGCCACCATTCACCATTCTCCTTACACTCGTGCGTCTCCATCGACCTTAAAGGAAAGGGAGGACACGCAGATGCTGGCAGCTAAATTCAGCAGAGTTAGTGTCAACACAAAAGAGACAGCTCTGTGGGGACCCGTCTTCCATGGTAAAACATTTCCTAACGAATAAGAAATCTTCCCATCGCAATGACAATATGAGAGAATTGCCACCGGTGGATTTGCCGATGTGCCTATAAACATCTTCTTCAGGCCATGAAGTAGTGAAGCAATGGAACTCAGGCGCTTCACCCTTTTTCCTAGACCAGTGAAACTTAAAGAGCCACTATTGACCTGTGAGACATGACGTTGCTGGAAGCATCAGTGTACAGAGGCATGGGAACCTCAAAGGAGTTTCTTCCGTGTGAAAATAACAACCAGGCTGAACTTCATGGCAGGGTTCCAGATTCCCAGGAATTCCACGGGCTGTATTGCTCAGAGATAGAACCTACTGCTTGGGGCACACTTAATCTGAAAAACTTGCTGGACTCACGGCTTTCCCAAACACCCAAGATTCTCAAAGAGCGAGCGTAAGTTTGACGGAAAAACAAACTGCCGGTAGCGCCTTTTGACCTTGAAAACGGCAAGAAGCAAGCTTTCCCTTAAACCATGAATCTCAGAAACATTGTGACAGTGAAGGAAAACCAGTGAGAGCAGATGTACTTCCAATAATCCAACACTTAAATGAGACCTCATACCTAAATCCTATCCTAAAAACAACCCTAATCCTAACCCTAAACTAGGTGAAAAGCTAACCCTAGGTGTAAACCTAAACAGAGATGTAACCCTAAGCCTAGGTCTAACTGTATTCTCCTAACCTTAAACTTAACCCTAACCTAAGGCTCACCCTAAAGCAAGCCCTAACCATAACCGTATGTCTACCCTAAGGCTAACCCTAATCTTAACCCCAAATCTGATGTGAACATGCAGCTGCCCCTACAACTAACCTTACTCCTAACCGTCATTCTTCGCCTGAACCTAACAACTCTATCCCTCACCTTCAATCGAAGCCTCCATAGCACCGTTAATGTAATCCAATCCCTTAAACTAGACAGAGAGCTAAATTTAACCATAACCAAAACGGACGTAACACACAAACCGTAAGCCTGAACCCAACCCTTAAACTCGCACACTGTCGAACCCTCACACAAATATTAACCCCAACCCATATCTAAACAGTCAAGTTTACAATAGGCCTAAATGAGACAATAGGTTCGCTCATCCTTAAGCACTAAACCCTACTCTTACCTTCAACCTCACACTCACCCTACATTTGATCTTCAGACTTACCATAACCCGAATCCTCACACAGCCGTAACTCTAACGTGAACTCTAACTCTGTCCCTACACATGCCCAAATGCCTGTACCTATGCCCGTCTAAAGTTAAACCTAAACCGAAATCTTCTGTGCCACCATTTTGCAGCAGTTTAAAGAAGTACACTGGGAAAGATTTATCTGCAAGGAAGAAACTGCAGGCGGCGTGCCTGAACTGAGAATATCATGCTGCACGAGTTCTTTGGCCTCAGATGCTAGAAGGGCCATGAGTGGGAAGTATAAAGAAACGGGACTTTACTTTCTCCGTGATCATCAACCTTTGTGGATTCTCTTTGTTCTAGACGCCTGAAATAAAGACAGTTGTCCTGAGTCACCTAAACCTCCACCGAGTGAGGCGCGGGAACTTGCCGGTATCAGAGAATTACGAAGAAGGCTGAACGTCCACAATTAAATGGTCATTGCCCAGAAAGAAGCGCCAGCCGGATCAGCCTGGGAAACAAGCTTCCATTAGACAATGAAGATGTGAGAATCTGGTACGGCCACAGTTCACGGTTTCCATAGATCCATGCAATTCCGTGTTGAATTTCAGTCCGAAAATGAAACCGCTGGAGCCTCTGTTCAGCAGGCCCTGGTGTAGCTCCCAGAGGCACAAGGGTGCTCCTCCAGAATTTGGACGAAAAACGTTTTCACGGGAATAAGCAACCTTGATCAAGCCAGGTGGGTCTTGGAAAAACGAAATTGCTGCGTGTGCCTGCAATACTGACAAGCACTCACCTGTGTCACTCTATGGCGCATTCAGCACAGGAATCTGCATCGATTGAGCCAAGACAAAGGAAAGTTCAGGGAGGCAGCACCCGTGTAGAAAAGCATTTGTTCTTCAAAGAGGAGGCCAATATTGTGAAACGACATACCCATGGCAAATAGTTTTCATCGGCAGTTTCATGGAGCAATATTGCGGGGAGAGAAAAGGCACCACCTGAGGGAGGCACGCTCAAACTACGTAGGGCAGGAGACGGGTCGCCCCCAGGCACTAGGGGTGTCGGGCCTCAACATTGTAAGCAGAGTTCACTGAAGTCCCTGAGAGAAGTTTTCTCCGGTGTCCTTCGTCTACGTTCCTAAAATTTACTCTGCGGTTTCTGATGACTCTGGGTTACGAACGGCCACCATTCACCATTCTCCTTACACTCGTGCGTCTCCATCGACCTTAAAGGAAAGGGAGGACACGCAGATGCTGGCAGCTAAATTCAGCAGAGTTAGTGTCAACACAAAAGAGACAGCTCTGTGGGGACCCGTCTTCCATGGTAAAACATTTCCTAACGAATAAGAAATCTTCCCATCGCAATGACAATATGAGAGAATTGCCACCGGTGGATTTGCCGATGTGCCTATAAACATCTTCTTCAGGCCATGAAGTAGTGAAGCAATGGAACTCAGGCGCTTCACCCTTTTTCCTAGACCAGTGAAACTTAAAGAGCCACTATTGACCTGTGAGACATGACGTTGCTGGAAGCATCAGTGTACAGAGGCATGGGAACCTCAAAGGAGTTTCTTCCGTGTGAAAATAACAACCAGGCTGAACTTCATGGCAGGGTTCCAGATTCCCAGGAATTCCACGGGCTGTATTGCTCAGAGATAGAACCTACTGCTTGGGGCACACTTAATCTGAAAAACTTGCTGGACTCACGGCTTTCCCAAACACCCAAGATTCTCAAAGAGCGAGCGTAAGTTTGACGGAAAAACAAACTGCCGGTAGCGCCTTTTGACCTTGAAAACGGCAAGAAGCAAGCTTTCCCTTAAACCATGAATCTCAGAAACATTGTGACAGTGAAGGAAAACCAGTGAGAGCAGATGTACTTCCAATAATCCAACACTTAAATGAGACCTCATACCTAAATCCTATCCTAAAAACAACCCTAATCCTAACCCTAAACTAGGTGAAAAGCTAACCCTAGGTGTAAACCTAAACAGAGATGTAACCCTAAGCCTAGGTCTAACTGTATTCTCCTAACCTTAAACTTAACCCTAACCTAAGGCTCACCCTAAAGCAAGCCCTAACCATAACCGTATGTCTACCCTAAGGCTAACCCTAATCCTAACCCCAAATCTGATGTGAACATGCAGCTGCCCCTACAACTAACCTTACTCCTAACCGTCATTCTTCGCCTGAACCTAACAACTCTATCCCTCACCTTCAATCGATAGCTCAATTTCACCGTTAATGTAAACCAATCCCTTAAACTAGACAGAGAGCTAAACTTAACCTTAATGAAAACGGATGTAACACACAAACCGTAAGCCTGACCCCAACTCAACCTCGCACACTGTCTAACCCTCACACAAATATTAACCCCAACCCATATCTAAACAGTCAAGTTTACCATAAGCCTAAATGAGACAATAGGTTCGCTCATCCTTAAGCACTAAACCCTACACTTATCTTCCAACTCACACTGCCCCTACATTTGATCATCAGACTTACCATAACCCGAATCCTCACACAGCCGTAACTCTAACGTGAACTCTCTGTCCCTAAACATGCCCAAATGCCTGTACCTATGCCCGTCTAAAGTTAAACCTAAACCGAAATCTTCTGTGCCACCATTTTGCAGCAGTTTAAAGAAGTACACTGGGAAAGATTTATCTGCAAGGAAGAAACTGCAGGCGGCGTGCCTGAACTGAGAATATCATGCTGCACGAGTTCTTTGGCCTCAGATGCTAGAAGGGCCATGAGTGGGAAGTATAAAGAAACGGGACTTTACTTTCTCCGTGATCATCAACCTTTGTGGATTCTCTTTGTTCTAGACGCCTGAAATAAAGACAGTTGTCCTGAGTCACCTAAACCTCCACCGAGTGAGGCGCGGGAACTTGCCGGTATCAGAGAATTACGAAGAAGGCTGAACGTCCACAATTAAATGGTCATTGCCCAGAAAGAAGCGCCAGCCGGATCAGCCTGGGAAACAAGCTTCCATTAGACAATGAAGATGTGAGAATCTGGTACGGCCACAGTTCACGGTTTCCATAGATCCATGCAATTCCGTGTTGAATTTCAGTCCGAAAATGAAACCGCTGGAGCCTCTGTTCAGCAGGCCCTGGTGTAGCTCCCAGAGGCACAAGGGTGCTCCTCCAGAATTTGGACGAAAAACGTTTTCACGGGAATAAGCAACCTTGATCAAGCCAGGTGGGTCTTGGAAAAACGAAATTGCTGCGTGTGCCTGCAATACTGACAAGCACTCACCTGTGTCACTCTATGGCGCATTCAGCACAGGAATCTGCATCGATTGAGCCAAGACAAAGGAAAGTTCAGGGAGGCAGCACCCGTGTAGAAAAGCATTTGTTCTTCAAAGAGGAGGCCAATATTGTGAAACGACATACCCATGGCAAATAGTTTTCATCGGCAGTTTCATGGAGCAATATTGCGGGGAGAGAAAAGGCACCACCTGAGGGAGGCATGCTCAAACAAACTACGTAGGGCAGGAGACGGGTCGCCCCCAGGCACTAGGGGTGTCGGGCCTCAACATTGTAAGCAGAGTTCACTGAAGTCCCTGAGAGAAGTTTTCTCCGGTGTCCTTCGTCTACGTTCCTAAAATTTACTCTGCGGTTTCTGATGACTCTGGGTTACGAACGGCCACCATTCACCATTCTCCTTACACTCGTGCGTCTCCATCGACCTTAAAGGAAAGGGAGGACACGCAGATGCTGGCAGCTAAATTCAGCAGAGTTAGTGTCAACACAAAAGAGACAGCTCTGTGGGGACCCGTCTTCCATGGTAAAACATTTCCTAACGAATAAGAAATCTTCCCATCGCAATGACAATATGAGAGAATTGCCACCGGTGGATTTGCCGATGTGCCTATAAACATCTTCTTCAGGCCATGAAGTAGTGAAGCAATGGAACGCAGGCGCTTCACCCTTTTTCCTAGACCAGTGAAACTTAAAGAGCCACTATTGACTGTGAGACATGACGTTGCTGGAAGCATCAGTGTACAGAGGCATGGGAACCTCAAAGGAGTTTCTTCCGTGTGAAAATAACAACCAGGCTGAACTTCATGGCAGGGTTCCAGATTCCCAGGAATTCCACGGGCTGTATTGCTCAGAGATAGAACCTACTGCTTGGGGCACACTTAATCTGAAAAACTTGCTGGACTCACGGCTTTCCCAAAGACCCAAATTCTCAAAGAGCGAGCGTAAGTTTGACGGAAAAACAAACTGCCGGTAGCGCCTTTTGACCTTGAAAACGGCAAGAAGCAAGCTTTCCCTTAAACCATGAATCTCAGAAACATTGTGACAGTGAAGGAAAACCAGTGAGAGCAGATGTACTTCCAATAATCCAACACTTAAATGAGACCTCATACCTAAATCCTATCCTAAAAACAACCCTAATCCTAACCCTAAACTAGGTGAAAAGCTAACCCTAGGTGTAAACCTAAACAGAGATGTAACCCTAAGCCTAGGTCTAACTGTATTCTCCTAACCTTAAACTTAACCCTAACCTAAGGCTCACCCTAAAGCAAGCCCTAACCATAACCGTATGTCTACCCTAAGGCTAACCCTAATCTTAACCCCAAATCTGATGTGAACATGCAGCTGCCCCTACAACTAACCTTACTCCTAACCGTCATTCTTCGCCTGAACCTAACAACTCTATCCCTCACCTTCAATCGATAGCTCAATTTCACCGTTAATGTAAACCAATCCCTTAAACTAGACAGAGAGCTAAACTTAACCTTAATGAAAACGGATGTAACACAAAAACCGTAAGCCTGACCCCAACTCAACCTCGCACACTGTCTAACCCTCACACAAATATTAACCCCAACCCATATCTAAACAGTCAAGTTTACCATAAGCCTAAATGAGACAATAGGTTCGCTCATCCTTAAGCACTAAACCCTACTCTTACCTTCAACCTCACACTCACCCTACATTTGATCCTCAGACTTACCATAACCCGAATCCTCACACAGCCGTAACTCTAACGTGAACTCTAACTCTGTCCCTACACATGCCCAAATGCCTGTACCTATGCCCGTCTAAAGTTAAACCTAAACCGAAATCTTCTGTGCCACCATTTTGCAGCAGTTTAAAGAAGTACACTGGGAAAGATTTATCTGCAAGGAAGAAACTGCAGGCGGCGTGCCTGAACTGAGAATATCATGCTGCACGAGTTCTTTGGCCTCAGATGCTAGAAGGGCCATGAGTGGGAAGTATAAAGAAACGGGACTTTACTTTCTCCGTGATCATCAACCTTTGTGGATTCTCTTTGTTCTAGACGCCTGAAATAAAGACAGTTGTCCTGAGTCACCTAAACCTCCACCGAGTGAGGCGCGGGAACTTGCCGGTATCAGAGAATTACGAAGAAGGCTGAACGTCCACAATTAAATGGTCATTGCCCAGAAAGAAGCGCCAGCCGGATCAGCCTGGGAAACAAGCTTCCATTAGACAATGAAGATGTGAGAATCTGGTACGGCCACAGTTCACGGTTTCCATAGATCCATGCAATTCCGTGTTGAATTTCAGTCCGAAAATGAAACCGCTGGAGCCTCTGTTCAGCAGGCCCTGGTGTAGCTCCCAGAGGCACAAGGGTGCTCCTCCAGAATTTGGACGAAAAACGTTTTCACGGGAATAAGCAACCTTGATCAAGCCAGGTGGGTCTTGGAAAAACGAAATTGCTGCGTGTGCCTGCAATACTGACAAGCACTCACCTGTGTCACTCTATGGCGCATTCAGCACAGGAATCTGCATCGATTGAGCCAAGACAAAGGAAAGTTCAGGGAGGCAGCACCCGTGTAGAAAAGCATTTGTTCTTCAAAGAGGAGGCCAATATTGTGAAACGACATACCCATGGCAAATAGTTTTCATCGGCAGTTTCATGGAGCAATATTGCGGGGAGAGAAAAGGCACCACCTGAGGGAGGCACGCTCAAACTACGTAGGGCAGGAGACGGGTCGCCCCCAGGCACTAGGGGTGTCGGGCCTCAACATTGTAAGCAGAGTTCACTGAAGTCCCTGAGAGAAGTTTTCTCCGGTGTCCTTCGTCTACGTTCCTAAAATTTACTCTGCGGTTTCTGATGACTCTGGGTTACGAACGGCCACCATTCACCATTCTCCTTACACTCGTGCGTCTCCATCGACCTTAAAGGAAAGGGAGGACACGCAGATGCTGGCAGCTAAATTCAGCAGAGTTAGTGTCAACACAAAAGAGACAGCTCTGTGGGGACCCGTCTTCCATGGTAAAACATTTCCTAACGAATAAGAAATCTTCCCATCGCAATGACAATATGAGAGAATTGCCACCGGTGGATTTGCCGATGTGCCTATAAACATCTTCTTCAGGCCATGAAGTAGTGAAGCAATGGAACTCAGGCGCTTCACCCTTTTTCCTAGACCAGTGAAACTTAAAGAGCCACTATTGACCTGTGAGACATGACGTTGCTGGAAGCATCAGTGTACAGAGGCATGGGAACCTCAAAGGAGTTTCTTCCGTGTGAAAATAACAACCAGGCTGAACTTCATGGCAGGGTTCCAGATTCCCAGGAATTCCACGGGCTGTATTGCTCAGAGATAGAACCTACTGCTTGGGGCACACTTAATCTGAAAAACTTGCTGGACTCACGGCTTTCCCAAAGACCCAAGATTCTCAAAGAGCGAGCGTAAGTTTGACGGAAAAACAAACTGCCGGTAGCGCCTTTTGACCTTGAAAACGGCAAGAAGCAAGCTTTCCCTTAAACCATGAATCTCAGAAACATTGTGACAGTGAAGGAAAACCAGTGAGAGCAGATGTACTTCCAATAATCCAACACTTAAATGAGACCTCATACCTAAATCCTATCCTAAAAACAACCCTAATCCTAACCCTAAACTAGGTGAAAAGCTAACCCTAGGTGTAAACCTAAACAGAGATGTAACCCTAAGCCTAGGTCTAACTGTATTCTCCTAACCTTAAACTTAACCCTAACCTAAGGCTCACCCTAAAGCAAGCCCTAACCATAACCGTATGTCTACCCTAAGGCTAACCCTAATCTTAACCCCAAATCTGATGTGAACATGCAGCTGCCCCTACAACTAACCTTACTCCTAACCGTCATTCTTCGCCTGAACCTAACAACTCTATCCCTCACCTTCAATCGAAGCCTCCATAGCACCGTTAATGTAATCCAATCCCTTAAACTAGACAGAGAGCTAAATTTAACCATAACCAAAACGGACGTAACACACAAACCGTAAGCCTGAACCCAACCCTTAAACTCGCACACTGTCGAACCCTCACACAAATATTAACCCCAACCCATATCTAAACAGTCAAGTTTACAATAGGCCTAAATGAGACAATAGGTTCGCTCATCCTTAAGCACTAAACCCTACTCTTACCTTCAACCTCACACTCACCCTACATTTGATCTTCAGACTTACCATAACCCGAATCCTCACACAGCCGTAACTCTAACGTGAACTCTAACTCTGTCCCTACACATGCCCAAATGCCTGTACCTATGCCCGTCTAAAGTTAAACCTAAACCGAAATCTTCTGTGCCACCATTTTGCAGCAGTTTAAAGAAGTACACTGGGAAAGATTTATCTGCAAGGAAGAAACTGCAGGCGGCGTGCCTGAACTGAGAATATCATGCTGCACGAGTTCTTTGGCCTCAGATGCTAGAAGGGCCATGAGTGGGAAGTATAAAGAAACGGGACTTTACTTTCTCCGTGATCATCAACCTTTGTGGATTCTCTTTGTTCTAGACGCCTGAAATAAAGACAGTTGTCCTGAGTCACCTAAACCTCCACCGAGTGAGGCGCGGGAACTTGCCGGTATCAGAGAATTACGAAGAAGGCTGAACGTCCACAATTAAATGGTCATTGCCCAGAAAGAAGCGCCAGCCGGATCAGCCTGGGAAACAAGCTTCCATTAGACAATGAAGATGTGAGAATCTGGTACGGCCACAGTTCACGGTTTCCATAGATCCATGCAATTCCGTGTTGAATTTCAGTCCGAAAATGAAACCGCTGGAGCCTCTGTTCAGCAGGCCCTGGTGTAGCTCCCAGAGGCACAAGGGTGCTCCTCCAGAATTTGGACGAAAAACGTTTTCACGGGAATAAGCAACCTTGATCAAGCCAGGTGGGTCTTGGAAAAACGAAATTGCTGCGTGTGCCTGCAATACTGACAAGCACTCACCTGTGTCACTCTATGGCGCATTCAGCACAGGAATCTGCATCGATTGAGCCAAGACAAAGGAAAGTTCAGGGAGGCAGCACCCGTGTAGAAAAGCATTTGTTCTTCAAAGAGGAGGCCAATATTGTGAAACGACATACCCATGGCAAATAGTTTTCATCGGCAGTTTCATGGAGCAATATTGCGGGGAGAGAAAAGGCACCACCTGAGGGAGGCACGCTCAAACTACGTAGGGCAGGAGACGGGTCGCCCCCAGGCACTAGGGGTGTCGGGCCTCAACATTGTAAGCAGAGTTCACTGAAGTCCCTGAGAGAAGTTTTCTCCGGTGTCCTTCGTCTACGTTCCTAAAATTTACTCTGCGGTTTCTGATGACTCTGGGTTACGAACGGCCACCATTCACCATTCTCCTTACACTCGTGCGTCTCCATCGACCTTAAAGGAAAGGGAGGACACGCAGATGCTGGCAGCTAAATTCAGCAGAGTTAGTGTCAACACAAAAGAGACAGCTCTGTGGGGACCCGTCTTCCATGGTAAAACATTTCCTAACGAATAAGAAATCTTCCCATCGCAATGACAATATGAGAGAATTGCCACCGGTGGATTTGCCGATGTGCCTATAAACATCTTCTTCAGGCCATGAAGTAGTGAAGCAATGGAACTCAGGCGCTTCACCCTTTTTCCTAGACCAGTGAAACTTAAAGAGCCACTATTGACCTGTGAGACATGACGTTGCTGGAAGCATCAGTGTACAGAGGCATGGGAACCTCAAAGGAGTTTCTTCCGTGTGAAAATAACAACCAGGCTGAACTTCATGGCAGGGTTCCAGATTCCCAGGAATTCCACGGGCTGTATTGCTCAGAGATAGAACCTACTGCTTGGGGCACACTTAATCTGAAAAACTTGCTGGACTCACGGCTTTCCCAAACACCCAAGATTCTCAAAGAGCGAGCGTAAGTTTGACGGAAAAACAAACTGCCGGTAGCGCCTTTTGACCTTGAAAACGGCAAGAAGCAAGCTTTCCCTTAAACCATGAATCTCAGAAACATTGTGACAGTGAAGGAAAACCAGTGAGAGCAGATGTACTTCCAATAATCCAACACTTAAATGAGACCTCATACCTAAATCCTATCCTAAAAACAACCCTAATCCTAACCCTAAACTAGGTGAAAAGCTAACCCTAGGTGTAAACCTAAACAGAGATGTAACCCTAAGCCTAGGTCTAACTGTATTCTCCTAACCTTAAACTTAACCCTAACCTAAGGCTCACCCTAAAGCAAGCCCTAACCATAACCGTATGTCTACCCTAAGGCTAACCCTAATCTTAACCCCAAATCTGATGTGAACATGCAGCTGCCCCTACAACTAACCTTACTCCTAACCGTCATTCTTCGCCTGAACCTAACAACTCTATCCCTCACCTTCAATCGAAGCCTCCATAGCACCGTTAATGTAATCCAATCCCTTAAACTAGACAGAGAGCTAAATTTAACCATAACCAAAACGGACGTAACACACAAACCGTAAGCCTGAACCCAACCCTTAAACTCGCACACTGTCGAACCCTCACACAAATATTAACCCCAACCCATATCTAAACAGTCAAGTTTACAATAGGCCTAAATGAGACAATAGGTTCGCTCATCCTTAAGCACTAAACCCTACTCTTACCTTCAACCTCACACTCACCCTACATTTGATCTTCAGACTTACCATAACCCGAATCCTCACACAGCCGTAACTCTAACGTGAACTCTAACTCTGTCCCTACACATGCCCAAATGCCTGTACCTATGCCCGTCTAAAGTTAAACCTAAACCGAAATCTTCTGTGCCACCATTTTGCAGCAGTTTAAAGAAGTACACTGGGAAAGATTTATCTGCAAGGAAGAAACTGCAGGCGGCGTGCCTGAACTGAGAATATCATGCTGCACGAGTTCTTTGGCCTCAGATGCTAGAAGGGCCATGAGTGGGAAGTATAAAGAAACGGGACTTTACTTTCTCCGTGATCATCAACCTTTGTGGATTCTCTTTGTTCTAGACGCCTGAAATAAAGACAGTTGTCCTGAGTCACCTAAACCTCCACCGAGTGAGGCGCGGGAACTTGCCGGTATCAGAGAATTACGAAGAAGGCTGAACGTCCACAATTAAATGGTCATTGCCCAGAAAGAAGCGCCAGCCGGATCAGCCTGGGAAACAAGCTTCCATTAGACAATGAAGATGTGAGAATCTGGTACGGCCACAGTTCACGGTTTCCATAGATCCATGCAATTCCGTGTTGAATTTCAGTCCGAAAATGAAACCGCTGGAGCCTCTGTTCAGCAGGCCCTGGTGTAGCTCCCAGAGGCACAAGGGTGCTCCTCCAGAATTTGGACGAAAAACGTTTTCACGGGAATAAGCAACCTTGATCAAGCCAGGTGGGTCTTGGAAAAACGAAATTGCTGCGTGTGCCTGCAATACTGACAAGCACTCACCTGTGTCACTCTATGGCGCATTCAGCACAGGAATCTGCATCGATTGAGCCAAGACAAAGGAAAGTTCAGGGAGGCAGCACCCGTGTAGAAAAGCATTTGTTCTTCAAAGAGGAGGCCAATATTGTGAAACGACATACCCATGGCAAATAGTTTTCATCGGCAGTTTCATGGAGCAATATTGCGGGGAGAGAAAAGGCACCACCTGAGGGAGGCACGCTCAAACTACGTAGGGCAGGAGACGGGTCGCCCCCAGGCACTAGGGGTGTCGGGCCTCAACATTGTAAGCAGAGTTCACTGAAGTCCCTGAGAGAAGTTTTCTCCGGTGTCCTTCGTCTACGTTCCTAAAATTTACTCTGCGGTTTCTGATGACTCTGGGTTACGAACGGCCACCATTCACCATTCTCCTTACACTCGTGCGTCTCCATCGACCTTAAAGGAAAGGGAGGACACGCAGATGCTGGCAGCTAAATTCAGCAGAGTTAGTGTCAACACAAAAGAGACAGCTCTGTGGGGACCCGTCTTCCATGGTAAAACATTTCCTAACGAATAAGAAATCTTCCCATCGCAATGACAATATGAGAGAATTGCCACCGGTGGATTTGCCGATGTGCCTATAAACATCTTCTTCAGGCCATGAAGTAGTGAAGCAATGGAACTCAGGCGCTTCACCCTTTTTCCTAGACCAGTGAAACTTAAAGAGCCACTATTGACCTGTGAGACATGACGTTGCTGGAAGCATCAGTGTACAGAGGCATGGGAACCTCAAAGGAGTTTCTTCCGTGTGAAAATAACAACCAGGCTGAACTTCATGGCAGGGTTCCAGATTCCCAGGAATTCCACGGGCTGTATTGCTCAGAGATAGAACCTACTGCTTGGGGCACACTTAATCTGAAAAACTTGCTGGACTCACGGCTTTCCCAAACACCCAAGATTCTCAAAGAGCGAGCGTAAGTTTGACGGAAAAACAAACTGCCGGTAGCGCCTTTTGACCTTGAAAACGGCAAGAAGCAAGCTTTCCCTTAAACCATGAATCTCAGAAACATTGTGACAGTGAAGGAAAACCAGTGAGAGCAGATGTACTTCCAATAATCCAACACTTAAATGAGACCTCATACCTAAATCCTATCCTAAAAACAACCCTAATCCTAACCCTAAACTAGGTGAAAAGCTAACCCTAGGTGTAAACCTAAACAGAGATGTAACCCTAAGCCTAGGTCTAACTGTATTCTCCTAACCTTAAACTTAACCCTAACCTAAGGCTCACCCTAAAGCAAGCCCTAACCATAACCGTATGTCTACCCTAAGGCTAACCCTAATCCTAACCCCAAATCTGATGTGAACATGCAGCTGCCCCTACAACTAACCTTACTCCTAACCGTCATTCTTCGCCTGAACCTAACAACTCTATCCCTCACCTTCAATCGATAGCTCAATTTCACCGTTAATGTAAACCAATCCCTTAAACTAGACAGAGAGCTAAACTTAACCTTAATGAAAACGGATGTAACACACAAACCGTAAGCCTGACCCCAACTCAACCTCGCACACTGTCTAACCCTCACACAAATATTAACCCCAACCCATATCTAAACAGTCAAGTTTACCATAAGCCTAAATGAGACAATAGGTTCGCTCATCCTTAAGCACTAAACCCTACACTTATCTTCCAACTCACACTGCCCCTACATTTGATCATCAGACTTACCATAACCCGAATCCTCACACAGCCGTAACTCTAACGTGAACTCTCTGTCCCTAAACATGCCCAAATGCCTGTACCTATGCCCGTCTAAAGTTAAACCTAAACCGAAATCTTCTGTGCCACCATTTTGCAGCAGTTTAAAGAAGTACACTGGGAAAGATTTATCTGCAAGGAAGAAACTGCAGGCGGCGTGCCTGAACTGAGAATATCATGCTGCACGAGTTCTTTGGCCTCAGATGCTAGAAGGGCCATGAGTGGGAAGTATAAAGAAACGGGACTTTACTTTCTCCGTGATCATCAACCTTTGTGGATTCTCTTTGTTCTAGACGCCTGAAATAAAGACAGTTGTCCTGAGTCACCTAAACCTCCACCGAGTGAGGCGCGGGAACTTGCCGGTATCAGAGAATTACGAAGAAGGCTGAACGTCCACAATTAAATGGTCATTGCCCAGAAAGAAGCGCCAGCCGGATCAGCCTGGGAAACAAGCTTCCATTAGACAATGAAGATGTGAGAATCTGGTACGGCCACAGTTCACGGTTTCCATAGATCCATGCAATTCCGTGTTGAATTTCAGTCCGAAAATGAAACCGCTGGAGCCTCTGTTCAGCAGGCCCTGGTGTAGCTCCCAGAGGCACAAGGGTGCTCCTCCAGAATTTGGACGAAAAACGTTTTCACGGGAATAAGCAACCTTGATCAAGCCAGGTGGGTCTTGGAAAAACGAAATTGCTGCGTGTGCCTGCAATACTGACAAGCACTCACCTGTGTCACTCTATGGCGCATTCAGCACAGGAATCTGCATCGATTGAGCCAAGACAAAGGAAAGTTCAGGGAGGCAGCACCCGTGTAGAAAAGCATTTGTTCTTCAAAGAGGAGGCCAATATTGTGAAACGACATACCCATGGCAAATAGTTTTCATCGGCAGTTTCATGGAGCAATATTGCGGGGAGAGAAAAGGCACCACCTGAGGGAGGCACGCTCAAACAAACTACGTAGGGCAGGAGACGGGTCGCCCCCAGGCACTAGGGGTGTCGGGCCTCAACATTGTAAGCAGAGTTCACTGAAGTCCCTGAGAGAAGTTTTCTCCGGTGTCCTTCGTCTACGTTCCTAAAATTTACTCTGCGGTTTCTGATGACTCTGGGTTACGAACGGCCACCATTCACCATTCTCCTTACACTCGTGCGTCTCCATCGACCTTAAAGGAAAGGGAGGACACGCAGATGCTGGCAGCTAAATTCAGCAGAGTTAGTGTCAACACAAAAGAGACAGCTCTGTGGGGACCCGTCTTCCATGGTAAAACATTTCCTAACGAATAAGAAATCTTCCCATCGCAATGACAATATGAGAGAATTGCCACCGGTGGATTTGCCGATGTGCCTATAAACATCTTCTTCAGGCCATGAAGTAGTGAAGCAATGGAACGCAGGCGCTTCACCCTTTTTCCTAGACCAGTGAAACTTAAAGAGCCACTATTGACCTGTGAGACATGACGTTGCTGGAAGCATCAGTGTACAGAGGCATGGGAACCTCAAAGGAGTTTCTTCCGTGTGAAAATAACAACCAGGCTGAACTTCATGGCAGGGTTCCAGATTCCCAGGAATTCCACGGGCTGTATTGCTCAGAGATAGAACCTACTGCTTGGGGCACACTTAATCTGAAAAACTTGCTGGACTCACGGCTTTCCCAAAGACCCAAATTCTCAAAGAGCGAGCGTAAGTTTGACGGAAAAACAAACTGCCGGTAGCGCCTTTTGACCTTGAAAACGGCAAGAAGCAAGCTTTCCCTTAAACCATGAATCTCAGAAACATTGTGACAGTGAAGGAAAACCAGTGAGAGCAGATGTACTTCCAATAATCCAACACTTAAATGAGACCTCATACCTAAATCCTATCCTAAAAACAACCCTAATCCTAACCCTAAACTAGGTGAAAAGCTAACCCTAGGTGTAAACCTAAACAGAGATGTAACCCTAAGCCTAGGTCTAACTGTATTCTCCTAACCTTAAACTTAACCCTAACCTAAGGCTCACCCTAAAGCAAGCCCTAACCATAACCGTATGTCTACCCTAAGGCTAACCCTAATCTTAACCCCAAATCTGATGTGAACATGCAGCTGCCCCTACAACTAACCTTACTCCTAACCGTCATTCTTCGCCTGAACCTAACAACTCTATCCCTCACCTTCAATCGATAGCTCAATTTCACCGTTAATGTAAACCAATCCCTTAAACTAGACAGAGAGCTAAACTTAACCTTAATGAAAACGGATGTAACACAAAAACCGTAAGCCTGACCCCAACTCAACCTCGCACACTGTCTAACCCTCACACAAATATTAACCCCAACCCATATCTAAACAGTCAAGTTTACCATAAGCCTAAATGAGACAATAGGTTCGCTCATCCTTAAGCACTAAACCCTACTCTTACCTTCAACCTCACACTCACCCTACATTTGATCCTCAGACTTACCATAACCCGAATCCTCACACAGCCGTAACTCTAACGTGAACTCTAACTCTGTCCCTAAACATGCCCAAATGCCTGTACCTATGCCCGTCTAAAGTTAAACCTAAACCGAAATCTTCTGTGCCACCATTTTGCAGCAGTTTAAAGAAGTACACTGGGAAAGATTTATCTGCAAGGAAGAAACTGCAGGCGGCGTGCCTGAACTGAGAATATCATGCTGCACGAGTTCTTTGGCCTCAGATGCTAGAAGGGCCATGAGTGGGAAGTATAAAGAAACGGGACTTTACTTTCTCCGTGATCATCAACCTTTGTGGATTCTCTTTGTTCTAGACGCCTGAAATAAAGACAGTTGTCCTGAGTCACCTAAACCTCCACCGAGTGAGGCGCGGGAACTTGCCGGTATCAGAGAATTACGAAGAAGGCTGAACGTCCACAATTAAATGGTCATTGCCCAGAAAGAAGCGCCAGCCGGATCAGCCTGGGAAACAAGCTTCCATTAGACAATGAAGATGTGAGAATCTGGTACGGCCACAGTTCACGGTTTCCATAGATCCATGCAATTCCGTGTTGAATTTCAGTCCGAAAATGAAACCGCTGGAGCCTCTGTTCAGCAGGCCCTGGTGTAGCTCCCAGAGGCACAAGGGTGCTCCTCCAGAATTTGGACGAAAAACGTTTTCACGGGAATAAGCAACCTTGATCAAGCCAGGTGGGTCTTGGAAAAACGAAATTGCTGCGTGTGCCTGCAATACTGACAAGCACTCACCTGTGTCACTCTATGGCGCATTCAGCACAGGAATCTGCATCGATTGAGCCAAGACAAAGGAAAGTTCAGGGAGGCAGCACCCGTGTAGAAAAGCATTTGTTCTTCAAAGAGGAGGCCAATATTGTGAAACGACATACCCATGGCAAATAGTTTTCATCGGCAGTTTCATGGAGCAATATTGCGGGGAGAGAAAAGGCACCACCTGAGGGAGGCACGCTCAAACAAACTACGTAGGGCAGGAGACGGGTCGCCCCCAGGCACTAGGGGTGTCGGGCCTCAACATTGTAAGCAGAGTTCACTGAAGTCCCTGAGAGAAGTTTTCTCCGGTGTCCTTCGTCTACGTTCCTAAAATTTACTCTGCGGTTTCTGATGACTCTGGGTTACGAACGGCCACCATTCACCATTCTCCTTACACTCGTGCGTCTCCATCGACCTTAAAGGAAAGGGAGGACACGCAGATGCTGGCAGCTAAATTCAGCAGAGTTAGTGTCAACACAAAAGAGACAGCTCTGTGGGGACCCGTCTTCCATGGTAAAACATTTCCTAACGAATAAGAAATCTTCCCATCGCAATGACAATATGAGAGAATTGCCACCGGTGGATTTGCCGATGTGCCTATAAACATCTTCTTCAGGCCATGAAGTAGTGAAGCAATGGAACTCAGGCGCTTCACCCTTTTTCCTAGACCAGTGAAACTTAAAGAGCCACTATTGACCTGTGAGACATGACGTTGCTGGAAGCATCAGTGTACAGAGGCATGGGAACCTCAAAGGAGTTTCTTCCGTGTGAAAATAACAACCAGGCTGAACTTCATGGCAGGGTTCCAGATTCCCAGGAATTCCACGGGCTGTATTGCTCAGAGATAGAACCTACTGCTTGGGGCACACTTAATCTGAAAAACTTGCTGGACTCACGGCTTTCCCAAAGACCCAAGATTCTCAAAGAGCGAGCGTAAGTTTGACGGAAAAACAAACTGCCGGTAGCGCCTTTTGACCTTGAAAACGGCAAGAAGCAAGCTTTCCCTTAAACCATGAATCTCAGAAACATTGTGACAGTGAAGGAAAACCAGTGAGAGCAGATGTACTTCCAATAATCCAACACTTAAATGAGACCTCATACCAAAATCCTATCCTAAAAACAACCCTAATCCTAACCCTAAACTAGGTGAAAAGCTAACCCTAGGTGTAAACCTAAACAGAGATGTAACCCTAAGCCTAGGTCTAACTGTATTCTCCTAACCTTAAACTTAACCCTAACCTAAGGCTCACCCTAAAGCAAGCCCTAACCATAACCGTATGTCTACCCTAAGGCTAACCCTAATCTTAACCCCAAATCTGATGTGAACATGCAGCTGCCCCTACAACTAACCTTACTCCTAACCGTCATTCTTCGCCTGAACCTAACAACTCTATCCCTCACCTTCAATCGATAGCTCAATTTCACCGTTAATGTAAACCAATCCCTTAAACTAGACAGAGCTAAACTTAACCTTAATGAAAACGGATGTAACACAAAAACCGTAAGCCTGACCCCAACTCAACCTCGCACACTGTCTAACCCTCACACAAATATTAACCCCAACCCATATCTAAACAGTCAAGTTTACCATACGCCTAAATGAGACAATAGGTTCGCTCATCCTTAAGCACTAAACCCTACTCTTACCTTCAACCTCACACTCACCCTACATTTGATCCTCAGACTTACCATAACCCGAATCCTCACACAGCCGTAACTCTAACGTGAACTCTAACTCTGTCCCTAAACATGCCCAAATGCCTGTACCTATGCCCGTCTAAAGTTAAACCTAAACCGAAATCTTCTGTGCCACCATTTTGCAGCAGTTTAAAGAAGTACACTGGGAAAGATTTTTCTGCAAGGAAGAAACTGCAGGCGGCGTGCCTGAACTGAGAACATCATGCTGCACGAGTTCTTTGGCCTCAGATGCTAGAAGGGCCATGAGTGGGAAGTATAAAGAAACGGGACTTTACTTTCTCCGTGATCATCAACCTTTGTGGATTCTCTTTGTTCTAGACGCCTGAAATAAAGACAGTTGTCCTGAGTCACCTAAACCTCCACCGAGTGAGGCGCGGGAACTTGCCGGTATCAGAGAATTACGAAGAAGGCTGAACGTCCACAATTAAATGGTCATTGCCCAGAAAGAAGCGCCAGCCGGATCAGCCTGGGAAACAAGCTTCCATTAGACAATGAAGATGTGAGAATCTGGTACGGCCACAGTTCACGGTTTCCATAGATCCATGCAATTCCGTGTTGAATTTCAGTCCGAAAATGAAACCGCTGGAGCCTCTGTTCAGCAGGCCCTGGTGTAGCTCCCAGAGGCACAAGGGTGCTCCTCCAGAATTTGGACGAAAAACGTTTTCACGGGAATAAGCAACCTTGATCAAGCCAGGTGGGTCTTGGAAAAACGAAATTGCTGCGTGTGCCTGCAATACTGACAAGCACTCACCTGTGTCACTCTATGGCGCATTCAGCACAGGAATCTGCATCGATTGAGCCAAGACAAAGGAAAGTTCAGGGAGGCAGCACCCGTGTAGAAAAGCATTTGTTCTTCAAAGAGGAGGCCAATATTGTGAAACGACATACCCATGGCAAATAGTTTTCATCGGCAGTTTCATGGAGCAATATTGCGGGGAGAGAAAAGGCACCACCTGAGGGAGGCACGCTCAAACTACGTAGGGCAGGAGACGGGTCGCCCCCAGGCACTAGGGGTGTCGGGCCTCAACATTGTAAGCAGAGTTCACTGAAGTCCCTGAGAGAAGTTTTCTCCGGTGTCCTTCGTCTACGTTCCTAAAATTTACTCTGCGGTTTCTGATGACTCTGGGTTACGAACGGCCACCATTCACCATTCTCCTTACACTCGTGCGTCTCCATCGACCTTAAAGGAAAGGGAGGACACGCAGATGCTGGCAGCTAAATTCAGCAGAGTTAGTGTCAACACAAAAGAGACAGCTCTGTGGGGACCCGTCTTCCATGGTAAAACATTTCCTAACGAATAAGAAATCTTCCCATCGCAATGACAATATGAGAGAATTGCCACCGGTGGATTTGCCGATGTGCCTATAAACATCTTCTTCAGGCCATGAAGTAGTGAAGCAATGGAACTCAGGCGCTTCACCCTTTTTCCTAGACCAGTGAAACTTAAAGAGCCACTATTGACCTGTGAGACATGACGTTGCTGGAAGCATCAGTGTACAGAGGCATGGGAACCTCAAAGGAGTTTCTTCCGTGTGAAAATAACAACCAGGCTGAACTTCATGGCAGGGTTCCAGATTCCCAGGAATTCCACGGGCTGTATTGCTCAGAGATAGAACCTACTGCTTGGGGCACACTTAATCTGAAAAACTTGCTGGACTCACGGCTTTCCCAAACACCCAAGATTCTCAAAGAGCGAGCGTAAGTTTGACGGAAAAACAAACTGCCGGTAGCGCCTTTTGACCTTGAAAACGGCAAGAAGCAAGCTTTCCCTTAAACCATGAATCTCAGAAACATTGTGACAGTGAAGGAAAACCAGTGAGAGCAGATGTACTTCCAATAATCCAACACTTAAATGAGACCTCATACCAAAATCCTATCCTAAAAACAACCCTAATCCTAACCCTAAACTAGGTGAAAAGCTAACCCTAGGTGTAAACCTAAACAGAGATGTAACCCTAAGCCTAGGTCTAACTGTATTCTCCTAACCTTAAACTTAACCCTAACCTAAGGCTCACCCTAAAGCAAGCCCTAACCATAACCGTATGTCTACCCTAAGGCTAACCCTAATCTTAACCCCAAATCTGATGTGAACATGCAGCTGCCCCTACAACTAACCTTACTCCTAACCGTCATTCTTCGCCTGAACCTAACAACTCTATCCCTCACCTTCAATCGAAGCCTCCATAGCACCGTTAATGTAATCCAATCCCTTAAACTAGACAGAGAGCTAAATTTAACCATAACCAAAACGGACGTAACACACAAACCGTAAGCCTGAACCCAACCCTTAAACTCGCACACTGTCGAACCCTCACACAAATATTAACCCCAACCCATATCTAAACAGTCAAGTTTACAATAGGCCTAAATGAGACAATAGGTTCGCTCATCCTTAAGCACTAAACCCTACTCTTACCTTCAACCTCACACTCACCCTACATTTGATCTTCAGACTTACCATAACCCGAATCCTCACACAGCCGTAACTCTAACGTGAACTCTAACTCTGTCCCTACACATGCCCAAATGCCTGTACCTATGCCCGTCTAAAGTTAAACCTAAACCGAAATCTTCTGTGCCACCATTTTGCAGCAGTTTAAAGAAGTACACTGGGAAAGATTTATCTGCAAGGAAGAAACTGCAGGCGGCGTGCCTGAACTGAGAATATCATGCTGCACGAGTTCTTTGGCCTCAGATGCTAGAAGGGCCATGAGTGGGAAGTATAAAGAAACGGGACTTTACTTTCTCCGTGATCATCAACCTTTGTGGATTCTCTTTGTTCTAGACGCCTGAAATAAAGACAGTTGTCCTGAGTCACCTAAACCTCCACCAAGTGAGGCGCGGGAACTTGCCGGTATCAGAGAATTACGAAGAAGGCTGAACGTCCACAATTAAATGGTCATTGCCCAGAAAGAAGCGCCAGCCGGATCAGCCTGGGAAACAAGCTTCCATTAGACAATGAAGATGTGAGAATCTGGTACGGCCACAGTTCACGGTTTCCATAGATCCATGCAATTCCGTGTTGAATTTCAGTCCGAAAATGAAACCGCTGGAGCCTCTGTTCAGCAGGCCCTGGTGTAGCTCCCAGAGGCACAAGGGTGCTCCTCCAGAATTTGGACGAAAAACGTTTTCACGGGAATAAGCAACCTTGATCAAGCCAGGTGGGTCTTGGAAAAACGAAATTGCTGCGTGTGCCTGCAATACTGACAAGCACTCACCTGTGTCACTCTATGGCGCATTCAGCACAGGAATCTGCATCGATTGAGCCAAGACAAAGGAAAGTTCAGGGAGGCAGCACCCGTGTAGAAAAGCATTTGTTCTTCAAAGAGGAGGCCAATATTGTGAAACGACATACCCATGGCAAATAGTTTTCATCGGCAGTTTCATGGAGCAATATTGCGGGGAGAGAAAAGGCACCACCTGAGGGAGGCACGCTCAAACTACGTAGGGCAGGAGACGGGTCGCCCCCAGGCACTAGGGGTGTCGGGCCTCAACATTGTAAGCAGAGTTCACTGAAGTCCCTGAGAGAAGTTTTCTCCGGTGTCCTTCGTCTACGTTCCTAAAATTTACTCTGCGGTTTCTGATGACTCTGGGTTACGAACGGCCACCATTCACCATTCTCCTTACACTCGTGCGTCTCCATCGACCTTAAAGGAAAGGGAGGACACGCAGATGCTGGCAGCTAAATTCAGCAGAGTTAGTGTCAACACAAAAGAGACAGCTCTGTGGGGACCCGTCTTCCATGGTAAAACATTTCCTAACGAATAAGAAATCTTCCCATCGCAATGACAAAATGAGAGAATTGCCACCGGTGGATTTGCCGATGTGCCTATAAACATCTTCTTCAGGCCATGAAGTAGTGAAGCAATGGAACTCAGGCGCTTCACCCTTTTTCCTAGACCAGTGAAACTTAAAGAGCCACTATTGACCTGTGAGACATGACGTTGCTGGAAGCATCAGTGTACAGAGGCATGGGAACCTCAAAGGAGTTTCTTCCGTGTGAAAATAACAACCAGGCTGAACTTCATGGCAGGGTTCCAGATTCCCAGGAATTCCACGGGCTGTATTGCTCAGAGATAGAACCTACTGCTTGGGGCACACTTAATCTGAAAAACTTGCTGGACTCACGGCTTTCCCAAACACCCAAGATTCTCAAAGAGCGAGCGTAAGTTTGACGGAAAAACAAACTGCCGGTAGCGCCTTTTGACCTTGAAAACGGCAAGAAGCAAGCTTTCCCTTAAACCATGAATCTCAGAAACATTGTGACAGTGAAGGAAAACCAGTGAGAGCAGATGTACTTCCAATAATCCAACACTTAAATGAGACCTCATACCTAAATCCTATCCTAAAAACAACCCTAATCCTAACCCTAAACTAGGTGAAAAGCTAACCCTAGGTGTAAACCTAAACAGAGATGTAACCCTAAGCCTAGGTCTAACTGTATTCTCCTAACCTTAAACTTAACCCTAACCTAAGGCTCACCCTAAAGCAAGCCCTAACCATAACCGTATGTCTACCCTAAGGCTAACCCTAATCCTAACCCCAAATCTGATGTGAACATGCAGCTGCCCCTACAACTAACCTTACTCCTAACCGTCATTCTTCGCCTGAACCTAACAACTCTATCCCTCACCTTCAATCGATAGCTCAATTTCACCGTTAATGTAAACCAATCCCTTAAACTAGACAGAGAGCTAAACTTAACCTTAATGAAAACGGATGTAACACACAAACCGTAAGCCTGACCCCAACTCAACCTCGCACACTGTCTAACCCTCACACAAATATTAACCCCAACCCATATCTAAACAGTCAAGTTTACCATAAGCCTAAATGAGACAATAGGTTCGCTCATCCTTAAGCACTAAACCCTACACTTATCTTCCAACTCACACTGCCCCTACATTTGATCATCAGACTTACCATAACCCGAATCCTCACACAGCCGTAACTCTAACGTGAACTCTCTGTCCCTAAACATGCCCAAATGCCTGTACCTATGCCCGTCTAAAGTTAAACCTAAACCGAAATCTTCTGTGCCACCATTTTGCAGCAGTTTAAAGAAGTACACTGGGAAAGATTTATCTGCAAGGAAGAAACTGCAGGCGGCGTGCCTGAACTGAGAATATCATGCTGCACGAGTTCTTTGGCCTCAGATGCTAGAAGGGCCATGAGTGGGAAGTATAAAGAAACGGGACTTTACTTTCTCCGTGATCATCAACCTTTGTGGATTCTCTTTGTTCTAGACGCCTGAAATAAAGACAGTTGTCCTGAGTCACCTAAACCTCCACCGAGTGAGGCGCGGGAACTTGCCGGTATCAGAGAATTACGAAGAAGGCTGAACGTCCACAATTAAATGGTCATTGCCCAGAAAGAAGCGCCAGCCGGATCAGCCTGGGAAACAAGCTTCCATTAGACAATGAAGATGTGAGAATCTGGTACGGCCACAGTTCACGGTTTCCATAGATCCATGCAATTCCGTGTTGAATTTCAGTCCGAAAATGAAACCGCTGGAGCCTCTGTTCAGCAGGCCCTGGTGTAGCTCCCAGAGGCACAAGGGTGCTCCTCCAGAATTTGGACGAAAAACGTTTTCACGGGAATAAGCAACCTTGATCAAGCCAGGTGGGTCTTGGAAAAACGAAATTGCTGCGTGTGCCTGCAATACTGACAAGCACTCACCTGTGTCACTCTATGGCGCATTCAGCACAGGAATCTGCATCGATTGAGCCAAGACAAAGGAAAGTTCAGGGAGGCAGCACCCGTGTAGAAAAGCATTTGTTCTTCAAAGAGGAGGCCAATATTGTGAAACGACATACCCATGGCAAATAGTTTTCATCGGCAGTTTCATGGAGCAATATTGCGGGGAGAGAAAAGGCACCACCTGAGGGAGGCACGCTCAAACAAACTACGTAGGGCAGGAGACGGGTCGCCCCCAGGCACTAGGGGTGTCGGGCCTCAACATTGTAAGCAGAGTTCACTGAAGTCCCTGAGAGAAGTTTTCTCCGGTGTCCTTCGTCTACGTTCCTAAAATTTACTCTGCGGTTTCTGATGACTCTGGGTTACGAACGGCCACCATTCACCATTCTCCTTACACTCGTGCGTCTCCATCGACCTTAAAGGAAAGGGAGGACACGCAGATGCTGGCAGCTAAATTCAGCAGAGTTAGTGTCAACACAAAAGAGACAGCTCTGTGGGGACCCGTCTTCCATGGTAAAACATTTCCTAACGAATAAGAAATCTTCCCATCGCAATGACAATATGAGAGAATTGCCACCGGTGGATTTGCCGATGTGCCTATAAACATCTTCTTCAGGCCATGAAGTAGTGAAGCAATGGAACTCAGGCGCTTCACCCTTTTTCCTAGACCAGTGAAACTTAAAGAGCCACTATTGACCTGTGAGACATGACGTTGCTGGAAGCATCAGTGTACAGAGGCATGGGAACCTCAAAGGAGTTTCTTCCGTGTGAAAATAACAACCAGGCTGAACTTCATGGCAGGGTTCCAGATTCCCAGGAATTCCACGGGCTGTATTGCTCAGAGATAGAACCTACTGCTTGGGGCACACTTAATCTGAAAAACTTGCTGGACTCACGGCTTTCCCAAACACCCAAGATTCTCAAAGAGCGAGCGTAAGTTTGACGGAAAAACAAACTGCCGGTAGCGCCTTTTGACCTTGAAAACGGCAAGAAGCAAGCTTTCCCTTAAACCATGAATCTCAGAAACATTGTGACAGTGAAGGAAAACCAGTGAGAGCAGATGTACTTCCAATAATCCAACACTTAAATGAGACCTCATACCTAAATCCTATCCTAAAAACAACCCTAATCCTAACCCTAAACTAGGTGAAAAGCTAACCCTAGGTGTAAACCTAAACAGAGATGTAACCCTAAGCCTAGGTCTAACTGTATTCTCCTAACCTTAAACTTAACCTTAACCTAAGGCTCACCCTAAAGCAAGCCCTAACCATAACCGTATGTCTACCCTAAGGCTAACCCTAATCCTAACCCCAAATCTGATGTGAACATGCAGCTGCCCCTACAACTAACCTTACTCCTAACCGTCATTCTTCGCCTGAACCTAACAACTCTATCCCTCACCTTCAATCGATAGCTCAATTTCACCGTTAATGTAAACCAATCCCTTAAACTAGACAGAGAGCTAAACTTAACCTTAATGAAAACGGATGTAACACACAAACCGTAAGCCTGACCCCAACTCAACCTCGCACACTGTCTAACCCTCACACAAATATTAACCCCAACCCATATCTAAACAGTCAAGTTTACCATAAGCCTAAATGAGACAATAGGTTCGCTCATCCTTAAGCACTAAACCCTACTCTTACCTTCAACCTCACACTCACCCTACATTTGATCCTCAGACTTACCATAACCCGAATCCTCACACAGCCGTAACTCTAACGTGAACTCTAACTCTGTCCCTAAACATGCCCAAATGCCTGTACCTATGCCCGTCTAAAGTTAAACCTAAACCGAAATCTTCTGTGCCACCATTTTGCAGCAGTTTAAAGAAGTACACTGGGAAAGATTTATCTGCAAGGAAGAAACTGCAGGCGGCGTGCCTGAACTGAGAATATCATGCTGCACGAGTTCTTTGGCCTCAGATGCTAGAAGGGCCATGAGTGGGAAGTATAAAGAAACGGGACTTTACTTTCTCCGTGATCATCAACCTTTGTGGATTCTCTTTGTTCTAGACGCCTGAAATAAAGACAGTTGTCCTGAGTCACCTAAACCTCCACCGAGTGAGGCGCGGAAACTTGCCGGTATCAGAGAATTACGAAGAAGGCTGAACGTCCACAATTAAATGGTCATTGCCCAGAAAGAAGCGCCAGCCGGATCAGCCTGGGAAACAAGCTTCCATTAGACAATGAAGATGTGAGAATCTGGTACGGCCACAGTTCACGGTTTCCATAGATCCATGCAATTCCGTGTTGAATTTCAGTCCGAAAATGAAACCGCTGGAGCCTCTGTTCAGCAGGCCCTGGTGTAGCTCCCAGAGGCACAAGGGTGCTCCTCCAGAATTTGGACGAAAAACGTTTTCACGGGAATAAGCAACCTTGATCAAGCCAGGTGGGTCTTGGAAAAACGAAATTGCTGCGTGTGCCTGCAATACTGACAAGCACTCACCTGTGTCACTCTATGGCGCATTCAGCACAGGAATCTGCATCGATTGAGCCAAGACAAAGGAAAGTTCAGGGAGGCAGCACCCGTGTAGAAAAGCATTTGTTCTTCAAAGAGGAGGCCAATATTGTGAAACGACATACCCATGGCAAATAGTTTTCATCGGCAGTTTCATGGAGCAATATTGCGGGGAGAGAAAAGGCACCACCTGAGGGAGGCACGCTCAAACAAACTACGTAGGGCAGGAGACGGGTCGCCCCCAGGCACTAGGGGTGTCGGGCCTCAACATTGTAAGCAGAGTTCACTGAAATCCCTGAGAGAAGTTTTCTCCGGTGTCCTTCGTCTACGTTCCTAAAATTTACTCTGCGGTTTCTGATGACTCTGGGTTACGAACGGCCACCATTCACCATTCTCCTTACACTCGTGCGTCTCCATCGACCTTAAAGGAAAGGGAGGACACGCAGATGCTGGCAGCTAAATTCAGCAGAGTTAGTGTCAACACAAAAGAGACAGCTCTGTGGGGACCCGTCTTCCATGGTAAAACATTTCCTAACGAATAAGAAATCTTCCCATCGCAATGACAATATGAGAGAATTGCCACCGGTGGATTTGCCGATGTGCCTATAAACATCTTCTTCAGGCCATGAAGTAGTGAAGCAATGGAACTCAGGCGCTTCACCCTTTTTCCTAGACCAGTGAAACTTAAAGAGCCACTATTGACCTGTGAGACATGACGTTGCTGGAAGCATCAGTGTACAGAGGCATGGGAACCTCAAAGGAGTTTCTTCCGTGTGAAAATAACAACCAGGCTGAACTTCATGGCAGGGTTCCAGATTCCCAGGAATTCCACGGGCTGTATTGCTCAGAGATAGAACCTACTGCTTGGGGCACACTTAATCTGAAAAACTTGCTGGACTCACGGCTTTCCCAAACACCCAAGATTCTCAAAGAGCGAGCGTAAGTTTGACGGAAAAACAAACTGCCGGTAGCGCCTTTTGACCTTGAAAACGGCAAGAAGCAAGCTTTCCCTTAAACCATGAATCTCAGAAACATTGTGACAGTGAAGGAAAACCAGTGAGAGCAGATGTACTTCCAATAATCCAACACTTAAATGAGACCTCATACCTAAATCCTATCCTAAAAACAACCCTAATCCTAACCCTAAACTAGGTGAAAAGCTAACCCTAGGTGTAAACCTAAACAGAGATGTAACCCTAAGCCTAGGTCTAACTGTATTCTCCTAACCTTAAACTTAACCCTAACCTAAGGCTCACCCTAAAGCAAGCCCTAACCATAACCGTATGTCTACCCTAAGGCTAACCCTAATCTTAACCCCAAATCTGATGTGAACATGCAGCTGCCCCTACAACTAACCTTACTCCTAACCGTCATTCTTCGCCTGAACCTAACAACTCTATCCCTCACCTTCAATCGATAGCTCAATTTCACCGTTAATGTAAACCAATCCCTTAAACTAGACAGAGAGCTAAACTTAACCTTAATGAAAACGGATGTAACACACAAACCGTAAGCCTGACCCCAACTCAACCTCGCACACTGTCTAACCCTCACACAAATATTAACCCCAACCCATATCTAAACAGTCAAGTTTACCATAAGCCTAAATGAGACAATAGGTTCGCTCATCCTTAAGCACTAAACCCTACTCTTACCTTCAACCTCACACTCACCCTACATTTGATCCTCAGACTTACCATAACCCGAATCCTCACACAGCCGTAACTCTAACGTGAACTCTAACTCTGTCCCTAAACATGCCCAAATGCCTGTACCTATGCCCGTCTAAAGTTAAACCTAAACCGAAATCTTCTGTGCCACCATTTTGCAGCAGTTTAAAGAAGTACACTGGGAAAGATTTTTCTGCAAGGAAGAAACTGCAGGCGGCGTGCCTGAACTGAGAATATCATGCTGCACGAGTTCTTTGGCCTCAGATGCTAGAAGGGCCATGAGTGGGAAGTATAAAGAAACGGGACTTTACTTTCTCCGTGATCATCAACCTTTGTGGATTCTCTTTGTTCTAGACGCCTGAAATAAAGACAGTTGTCCTGAGTCACCTAAACCTCCACCGAGTGAGGCGCGGGAACTTGCCGGTATCAGAGAATTACGAAGAAGGCTGAACGTCCACAATTAAATGGTCATTGCCCAGAAAGAAGCGCCAGCCGGATCAGCCTGGGAAACAAGCTTCCATTAGACAATGAAGATGTGAGAATCTGGTACGGCCACAGTTCACGGTTTCCATAGATCCATGCAATTCCGTGTTGAATTTCAGTCCGAAAATGAAACCGCTGGAGCCTCTGTTCAGCAGGCCCTGGTGTAGCTCCCAGAGGCACAAGGGTGCTCCTCCAGAATTTGGACGAAAAACGTTTTCACGGGAATAAGCAACCTTGATCAAGCCAGGTGGGTCTTGGAAAAACGAAATTGCTGCGTGTGCCTGCAATACTGACAAGCACTCACCTGTGTCACTCTATGGCGCATTCAGCACAGGAATCTGCATCGATTGAGCCAAGACAAAGGAAAGTTCAGGGAGGCAGCACCCGTGTAGAAAAGCATTTGTTCTTCAAAGAGGAGGCCAATATTGTGAAACGACATACCCATGGCAAATAGTTTTCATCGGCAGTTTCATGGAGCAATATTGCGGGGAGAGAAAAGGCACCACCTGAGGGAGGCACGCTCAAACAAACTACGTAGGGCAGGAGACGGGTCGCCCCCAGGCACTAGGGGTGTCGGGCCTCAACATTGTAAGCAGAGTTCACTGAAGTCCCTGAGAGAAGTTTTCTCCGGTGTCCTTCGTCTACGTTCCTAAAATTTACTCTGCGGTTTCTGATGACTCTGGGTTACGAACGGCCACCATTCACCATTCTCCTTACACTCGTGCGTCTCCATCGACCTTAAAGGAAAGGGAGGACACGCAGATGCTGGCAGCTAAATTCAGCAGAGTTAGTGTCAACACAAAAGAGACAGCTCTGTGGGGACCCGTCTTCCATGGTAAAACATTTCCTAACGAATAAGAAATCTTCCCATCGCAATGACAATATGAGAGAATTGCCACCGGTGGATTTGCCGATGTGCCTATAAACATCTTCTTCAGGCCATGAAGTAGTGAAGCAATGGAACTCAGGCGCTTCACCCTTTTTCCTAGACCAGTGAAACTTAAAGAGCCACTATTGACCTGTGAGACATGACGTTGCTGGAAGCATCAGTGTACAGAGGCATGGGAACCTCAAAGGAGTTTCTTCCGTGTGAAAATAACAACCAGGCTGAACTTCATGGCAGGGTTCCAGATTCCCAGGAATTCCACGGGCTGTATTGCTCAGAGATAGAACCTACTGCTTGGGGCACACTTAATCTGAAAAACTTGCTGGACTCACGGCTTTCCCAAACACCCAAGATTCTCAAAGAGCGAGCGTAAGTTTGACGGAAAAACAAACTGCCGGTAGCGCCTTTTGACCTTGAAAACGGCAAGAAGCAAGCTTTCCCTTAAACCATGAATCTCAGAAACATTGTGACAGTGAAGGAAAACCAGTGAGAGCAGATGTACTTCCAATAATCCAACACTTAAATGAGACCTCATACCTAAATCCTATCCTAAAAACAACCCTAATCCTAACCCTAAACTAGGTGAAAAGCTAACCCTAGGTGTAAACCTAAACAGAGATGTAACCCTAAGCCTAGGTCTAACTGTATTCTCCTAACCTTAAACTTAACCTTAACCTAAGGCTCACCCTAAAGCAAGCCCTAACCATAACCGTATGTCTACCCTAAGGCTAACCCTAATCCTAACCCCAAATCTGATGTGAACATGCAGCTGCCCCTACAACTAACCTTACTCCTAACCGTCATTCTTCGCCTGAACCTAACAACTCTATCCCTCACCTTCAATCGATAGCTCAATTTCACCGTTAATGTAAACCAATCCCTTAAACTAGACAGAGAGCTAAACTTAACCTTAATGAAAACGGATGTAACACACAAACCGTAAGCCTGACCCCAACTCAACCTCGCACACTGTCTAACCCTCACACAAATATTAACCCCAACCCATATCTAAACAGTCAAGTTTACCATAAGCCTAAATGAGACAATAGGTTCGCTCATCCTTAAGCACTAAACCCTACTCTTACCTTCAACCTCACACTCACCCTACATTTGATCCTCAGACTTACCATAACCCGAATCCTCACACAGCCGTAACTCTAACGTGAACTCTAACTCTGTCCCTAAACATGCCCAAATGCCTGTACCTATGCCCGTCTAAAGTTAAACCTAAACCGAAATCTTCTGTGCCACCATTTTGCAGCAGTTTAAAGAAGTACACTGGGAAAGATTTATCTGCAAGGAAGAAACTGCAGGCGGCGTGCCTGAACTGAGAATATCATGCTGCACGAGTTCTTTGGCCTCAGATGCTAGAAGGGCCATGAGTGGGAAGTATAAAGAAACGGGACTTTACTTTCTCCGTGATCATCAACCTTTGTGGATTCTCTTTGTTCTAGACGCCTGAAATAAAGACAGTTGTCCTGAGTCACCTAAACCTCCACCGAGTGAGGCGCGGAAACTTGCCGGTATCAGAGAATTACGAAGAAGGCTGAACGTCCACAATTAAATGGTCATTGCCCAGAAAGAAGCGCCAGCCGGATCAGCCTGGGAAACAAGCTTCCATTAGACAATGAAGATGTGAGAATCTGGTACGGCCACAGTTCACGGTTTCCATAGATCCATGCAATTCCGTGTTGAATTTCAGTCCGAAAATGAAACCGCTGGAGCCTCTGTTCAGCAGGCCCTGGTGTAGCTCCCAGAGGCACAAGGGTGCTCCTCCAGAATTTGGACGAAAAACGTTTTCACGGGAATAAGCAACCTTGATCAAGCCAGGTGGGTCTTGGAAAAACGAAATTGCTGCGTGTGCCTGCAATACTGACAAGCACTCACCTGTGTCACTCTATGGCGCATTCAGCACAGGAATCTGCATCGATTGAGCCAAGACAAAGGAAAGTTCAGGGAGGCAGCACCCGTGTAGAAAAGCATTTGTTCTTCAAAGAGGAGGCCAATATTGTGAAACGACATACCCATGGCAAATAGTTTTCATCGGCAGTTTCATGGAGCAATATTGCGGGGAGAGAAAAGGCACCACCTGAGGGAGGCACGCTCAAACAAACTACGTAGGGCAGGAGACGGGTCGCCCCCAGGCACTAGGGGTGTCGGGCCTCAACATTGTAAGCAGAGTTCACTGAAGTCCCTGAGAGAAGTTTTCTCCGGTGTCCTTCGTCTACGTTCCTAAAATTTACTCTGCGGTTTCTGATGACTCTGGGTTACGAACGGCCACCATTCACCATTCTCCTTACACTCGTGCGTCTCCATCGACCTTAAAGGAAAGGGAGGACACGCAGATGCTGGCAGCTAAATTCAGCAGAGTTAGTGTCAACACAAAAGAGACAGCTCTGTGGGGACCCGTCTTCCATGGTAAAACATTTCCTAACGAATAAGAAATCTTCCCATCGCAATGACAATATGAGAGAATTGCCACCGGTGGATTTGCCGATGTGCCTATAAACATCTTCTTCAGGCCATGAAGTAGTGAAGCAATGGAACTCAGGCGCTTCACCCTTTTTCCTAGACCAGTGAAACTTAAAGAGCCACTATTGACCTGTGAGACATGACGTTGCTGGAAGCATCAGTGTACAGAGGCATGGGAACCTCAAAGGAGTTTCTTCCGTGTGAAATAACAACCAGGCTGAACTTCATGGCAGGGTTCCAGATTCCCAGGAATTCCACGGGCTGTATTGCTCAGAGATAGAACCTACTGCTTGGGGCACACTTAATCTGAAAAACTTGCTGGACTCACGGCTTTCCCAAACACCCAAGATTCTCAAAGAGCGAGCGTAAGTTTGACGGAAAAACAAACTGCCGGTAGCGCCTTTTGACCTTGAAAACGGCAAGAAGCAAGCTTTCCCTTAAACCATGAATCTCAGAAACATTGTGACAGTGAAGGAAAACCAGTGAGAGCAGATGTACTTCCAATAATCCAACACTTAAATGAGACCTCATACCTAAATCCTATCCTAAAAACAACCCTAATCCTAACCCTAAACTAGGTGAAAAGCTAACCCTAGGTGTAAACCTAAACAGAGATGTAACCCTAAGCCTAGGTCTAACTGTATTCTCCTAACCTTAAACTTAACCCTAACCTAAGGCTCACCCTAAAGCAAGCCCTAACCATAACCGTATGTCTACCCTAAGGCTAACCCTAATCTTAACCCCAAATCTGATGTGAACATGCAGCTGCCCCTACAACTAACCTTACTCCTAACCGTCATTCTTCGCCTGAACCTAACAACTCTATCCCTCACCTTCAATCGATAGCTCAATTTCACCGTTAATGTAAACCAATCCCTTAAACTAGACAGAGAGCTAAACTTAACCTTAATGAAAACGGATGTAACACACAAACCGTAAGCCTGACCCCAACTCAACCTCGCACACTGTCTAACCCTCACACAAATATTAACCCCAACCCATATCTAAACAGTCAAGTTTACCATAAGCCTAAATGAGACAATAGGTTCGCTCATCCTTAAGCACTAAACCCTACTCTTACCTTCAACCTCACACTCACCCTACATTTGATCCTCAGACTTACCATAACCCGAATCCTCACACAGCCGTAACTCTAACGTGAACTCTAACTCTGTCCCTAAACATGCCCAAATGCCTGTACCTATGCCCGTCTAAAGTTAAACCTAAACCGAAATCTTCTGTGCCACCATTTTGCAGCAGTTTAAAGAAGTACACTGGGAAAGATTTTTCTGCAAGGAAGAAACTGCAGGCGGCGTGCCTGAACTGAGAATATCATGCTGCACGAGTTCTTTGGCCTCAGATGCTAGAAGGGCCATGAGTGGGAAGTATAAAGAAACGGGACTTTACTTTCTCCGTGATCATCAACCTTTGTGGATTCTCTTTGTTCTAGACGCCTGAAATAAAGACAGTTGTCCTGAGTCACCTAAACCTCCACCGAGTGAGGCGCGGGAACTTGCCGGTATCAGAGAATTACGAAGAAGGCTGAACGTCCACAATTAAATGGTCATTGCCCAGAAAGAAGCGCCAGCCGGATCAGCCTGGGAAACAAGCTTCCATTAGACAATGAAGATGTGAGAATCTGGTACGGCCACAGTTCACGGTTTCCATAGATCCATGCAATTCCGTGTTGAATTTCAGTCCGAAAATGAAACCGCTGGAGCCTCTGTTCAGCAGGCCCTGGTGTAGCTCCCAGAGGCACAAGGGTGCTCCTCCAGAATTTGGACGAAAAACGTTTTCACGGGAATAAGCAACCTTGATCAAGCCAGGTGGGTCTTGGAAAAACGAAATTGCTGCGTGTGCCTGCAATACTGACAAGCACTCACCTGTGTCACTCTATGGCGCATTCAGCACAGGAATCTGCATCGATTGAGCCAAGACAAAGGAAAGTTCAGGGAGGCAGCACCCGTGTAGAAAAGCATTTGTTCTTCAAAGAGGAGGCCAATATTGTGAAACGACATACCCATGGCAAATAGTTTTCATCGGCAGTTTCATGGAGCAATATTGCGGGGAGAGAAAAGGCACCACCTGAGGGAGGCACGCTCAAACAAACTACGTAGGGCAGGAGACGGGTCGCCCCCAGGCACTAGGGGTGTCGGGCCTCAACATTGTAAGCAGAGTTCACTGAAGTCCCTGAGAGAAGTTTTCTCCGGTGTCCTTCGTCTACGTTCCTAAAATTTACTCTGCGGTTTCTGATGACTCTGGGTTACGAACGGCCACCATTCACCATTCTCCTTACACTCGTGCGTCTCCATCGACCTTAAAGGAAAGGGAGGACACGCAGATGCTGGCAGCTAAATTCAGCAGAGTTAGTGTCAACACAAAAGAGACAGCTCTGTGGGGACCCGTCTTCCATGGTAAAACATTTCCTAACGAATAAGAAATCTTCCCATCGCAATGACAATATGAGAGAATTGCCACCGGTGGATTTGCCGATGTGCCTATAAACATCTTCTTCAGGCCATGAAGTAGTGAAGCAATGGAACTCAGGCGCTTCACCCTTTTTCCTAGACCAGTGAAACTTAAAGAGCCACTATTGACCTGTGAGACATGACGTTGCTGGAAGCATCAGTGTACAGAGGCATGGGAACCTCAAAGGAGTTTCTTCCGTGTGAAAATAACAACCAGGCTGAACTTCATGGCAGGGTTCCAGATTCCCAGGAATTCCACGGGCTGTATTGCTCAGAGATAGAACCTACTGCTTGGGGCACACTTAATCTGAAAAACTTGCTGGACTCACGGCTTTCCCAAAGACCCAAGATTCTCAAAGAGCGAGCGTAAGTTTGACGGAAAAACAAACTGCCGGTAGCGCCTTTTGACCTTGAAAACGGCAAGAAGCAAGCTTTCCCTTAAACCATGAATCTCAGAAACATTGTGACAGTGAAGGAAAACCAGTGAGAGCAGATGTACTTCCAATAATCCAACACTTAAATGAGACCTCATACCTAAATCCTATCCTAAAAACAACCCTAATCCTAACCCTAAACTAGGTGAAAAGCTAACCCTAGGTGTAAACCTAAACAGAGATGTAACCCTAAGCCTAGGTCTAACTGTATTCTCCTAACCTTAAACTTAACCCTAACCTAAGGCTCACCCTAAAGCAAGCCCTAACCATAACCGTATGTCTACCCTAAGGCTAACCCTAATCCTAACCCCAAATCTGATGTGAACATGCAGCTGCCCCTACAACTAACCTTACTCCTAACCGTCATTCTTCGCCTGAACCTAACAACTCTATCCCTCACCTTCAATCGATAGCTCAATTTCACCGTTAATGTAAACCAATCCCTTAAACTAGACAGAGAGCTAAACTTAACCTTAATGAAAACGGATGTAACACACAAACCGTAAGCCTGACCCCAACTCAACCTCGCACACTGTCTAACCCTCACACAAATATTAACCCCAACCCATATCTAAACAGTCAAGTTTACCATAAGCCTAAATGAGACAATAGGTTCGCTCATCCTTAAGCACTAAACCCTACACTTATCTTCCAACTCACACTGCCCCTACATTTGATCATCAGACTTACCATAACCCGAATCCTCACACAGCCGTAACTCTAACGTGAACTCTCTGTCCCTAAACATGCCCAAATGCCTGTACCTATGCCCGTCTAAAGTTAAACCTAAACCGAAATCTTCTGTGCCACCATTTTGCAGCAGTTTAAAGAAGTACACTGGGAAAGATTTTTCTGCAAGAAAGAAACTGCTGGCGGCGTGCCTGAACTGAGACTATCATACTGCACGAGCTCTTTGTCCTCAGATGCTAGAAGTGACATGTGTGGGCACTATAAAGAAATGGGAATTTACTTTCTCCGTGATCATCAACCTTTGTGGATTCTCTTTTGTCTAGACGCCTGAAATAAAGACAGTTGTCCTGAGTCACATAAACCTCCACCGAGTGGCCTTAGTGAGGCGGGGGTACTTGACGGTATCAGGGTTTAGTGCTTAAGGATGAGCGAACCTATTGTCTCATTTAGGCTTATGGTAAACTTGACTGTTTAGATATAGGTTGGGGTTAATATTTGTGTGAGGGTTAGATAGTGTGCGAAGTTAAGATTTGGGGTCAGGCTTACGGTTTGTGTGTTGCATCCGTTTTCATTAAGGTTAAGTTTAGCTCTCTGTCTAGTTTAAGGGATTGGTTTACATTAACGGTGAAATTGAGGTATCGATTGAAGGTGAGGGATGGAGTTGTTAGGTTCAGGCGAAGGATGACGGTTAGGAATAAGGTTAGTTGTAGGGGGAGCTGCGTGTTCATATCAGATTTGGGGTTAGGATTAGGCTTAGCCTTAGGGTAGACATACGGTTAGTGTTAGGGCTTGATTTAGGGTGAGCCTTAGATTAGGGTTAAGTTTAAGTTTAGGAGTATACAGAGTTAGATCTAGGCTTAGGGTTACATCTCTGTTTAGGTTCAGACCTAGGGTTAGGTTTTCACCTAGGATTGGGTTAGGAATAGGGTTGGTTTTAGTATAGGATTTAGGTTTGAGGTTTAATTTAAGTGTTGCATTATTGGAAGTACATTGGCTCTCACTGGTTTTCCTTCACGATCAAAATGTTTCTGAGATACAAGGTTTAAGGCAAATCTTGCTTCTTGCCGGTTTCAAGGTAAAAGAGGCGTCACCGGCAGTTTGTTTTTTCCGTCAAACTTACGCTCGCTCTTGAGGATCTTGGGACTTTGGGACCAGCAAGCTTTTCAGATTAAGTGTGCCCCAAGCAGTAGGTTTTATCTCTGAGCAATACAGCCCGTGGAATTCCTGGGAATCTGGAACCCTGCCATGAAGTTCAGCCTGGTTGTTATTTTCTCATGGAAGAAACTCCTTTGAGCTTCCCATGCCTCTGTACACTGATGCTTCCAGCAACGTCATGTCTCACAGGTCAATAGTGGCTCTTTAAGTTTCACTGGTCTAGGAAAAAGGGTGAAGCGCCTGGGTTCCCGTGCTTCACTACTTCATGGCCTGAAGAAGATGTTTATAGGCACATCGGCAAATCCACCGGTGGCAATTCTCTCATATTGTCATTGCGATGGGAAGATTTCTTATTCGTTAGGAAATCTTTTACCATGGAAGACGGGTCCCCACAGAGCTGTCTCTTTTGTGTTGACACTAACTCTGCTGAATTGAGCTGCCAGCATCTGCGTGTCCTCCCTTTCCTTTAAGGTCGATGGAGACGCACGAGTGTAAGGAGAACGGTGAATGGTGGCCGTTCGTAACCCAGAGTCATCAGAAACCGCAGAGTAAATTTTAGGAACGTAGACGAAGGACACCGGAGAAAACTTCACTCAGGGACTTCAGTGAACTCTGCTTACAATGTTGAGGCCCGACACTCCTACTGCCTGGGGGCGACCCGTCTTCTGCCCTACGTAGTTTTTTTGAGCGTGCCTCCCTCAGGTGGTGCCTTTTCTCTCCCCGCAATATTGCTCCATGAAACTCTGACGATGAAAACTATTTGCCATGGGAATGTCGTTTCACAATATTGGCCTCCTCTTTGAAGAACAAATGCTTTTCTACACGGGTGCTGCCTCCCTGAACTTTCCTTTGTCTTGGCTCAATCGATGCAGATTTCTGTGCTGAATGCACCATAGAGTGACACAGGTGTGTGCTTGTCAGTATTCCAGGCACACGCAGTAATTTCGTTTTTCCAAGACCCACCTGGCTTGATCAAGGTTGCTTATTCCCGTGAAAACGTTTTTCGTCCAAATTCTAGAGGAGCACCATTGTGCCTCTGGGAGCTACACCAGTGCCTGCTGAACAGAGGCTCCAGCGGTTTCATTTTCGGACTGAAATTCAACACGGAATTGTATGGATCTATGGAAACCGTGAACTCTGGACGTACCAGTTTCTCACATCTTCATTGTCTAATGGAAGCTTGTTTCCCAGGCTGATCCTGCTGGCGCCTTATTTCTGGGCAATGATCATTTAATTGTGGACGTTCAGCCTTCTTCGGAATTCTCTGATACCGGCAAGTTCCCGCGCATCACTCGGTGGAAGTTTAGGTGACTCAGGACAACTGTCTTTATTTCAGGCGTCTAGAACAAAGAGAATCCACAAAGGTTGATGATCACGGAGAAAGTAAAGTCCCGTTTCTTTATACTTCCCACTCATGGCACTTCTAGCATCTGAGGCCAAAGAGCTCGTGCAGCATGATATTCTCAGTTCAGCACGCCGCCTGCAGTTTCTTCCTTGCAGAAAAATCTTTCCCAGTGTACTTCTTTAAACTGCTGCAAAATGGTGGCACAGAAGATTTCGGCTTAGGTTTAACTTTAGACGGGCATAGGTACAGGCATTTGGGCATGTTTAGGGACAGAGTTAGAGTTCACGTTAGAGTTACGGCTGTGTGAGGATTCGGGTTATGGTAAGTCTGAGGATCAAATGTAGGGGCAGTGTGAGTTGGAAGTTAAGAGTAGGGTTTATTGCTTAAGGATGAGCGAACCTATTGTCTCATTTAGGCTTATGGTAAACTTGACTGTTTAGATATGGGTTGGGGTTAATATTTGTGTGAGGGTTAGATAGTGTGCGAAGTTAAGAATTGGGGTCAGGCTTACGGTTTGTGTGTTACATCCGTTTTCATTAAGGTTAAGTTTAGCTCTCTGTCTAGTTTAAGGGATTGGTTTACATTAACGGTGAAATTGAGCTATCGATTGAAGGTGAGGGATAGAGTTAAGTTAGTTTCAGGCGAAGGATGACGGTTAGGAGTAAGGTTAGTTGTAGGGGGAGCTGCATGTTCAAATCCGATTTGGCGTTAGGATTAGGCTTAGCCTTAGGGTAGACATACGGTTAGCGTTAGGGCTTGGTTTAGGGTGAGCCTTAGGTTAGGGTTAAGTTTAAGTTTAGGAGTATACAGAGTTAGACCTAGGCTTAGGGTTACATCTCTGTTTAGGTTCAGACCTAGGGTTAGGTTTTCACCTAGGTTAGGGTTAGGATTAGGGTTGGTTTTAGGATAGGATTTAGGTTTGAGGTTTAAGTGTTGGATTATTGGAAGTACATCGGCTCTCACTGGTTTTCCTTCACGATCAAAATGTTTCTGAGATACAAGGTTTAAGGCAAATCTTGCTTCTTGCCGGTTTCAAGGTAAAAGAGGCGCCACCTGCAGTTTGTTTTTTCCGTCAAACTTACGCTCGCTCTTTGAGAATCTTGGGTCTTTGGGAAAGCCGTGAGTCCAGCAAGCTTTTCAGATTAAGTGTGCCCCAAGCAGTAGGTTCTATCTCTGAGCAATACAGCCCGTGGAATTCCTGGGAATCTGGAACCCTGCCATGAAGTTCAGCCTGGTTGTTATTTTCACACGGAAGAAACTCCTTTGAGGTTCCCATGCCTCTGTACACTGATGCTTGCAGCAACGTCATGTCTCACAGGTCAATAGTGGCTCTTTAAGTTTCTCTGCTATAGGGAAAAGGGTGAAGCGCCTGGGTTCCCCTGCTTCACTACTTCATGGCCTGAAGATGTTTGTAGGCACATCGGCAAATCCATCGGTGGCAATTCTCTCATTGTCACTGCGATGGGAAGATTTCTTATTCGTTAAAGAAGCATTAAAACAGACTGGTAGTTCTGGGCCACTGTTCTTGGTGGCAAGAGATTGAAACCAAGTCCCGTGCTGTGGTTGACTTCTTTCACTAGTTTAATGACATCGAGTCCCATCCATATTATAGATTGTGCCAATTCTTCATTTCTCCGATTGGCTGAGTAACATCAGCAGCAGCAGTAGTGTGTACACATATATATCACATTTTCCTATTCATGGGCATTAGGTGGTTCTTATCTTCACCCATTGCAAATAGTATAGCAAGGAATGTTGGTGTACAAGTCTGTTTGCATGTCTTTTCAAATCTGGGTGTAGTAGATCAGATTTTTGTTGAGCTGCGACACTACTACCTACATTAGCGATACCATTTTACATTCCTACCAGCAATGGATACAGGAAATTTTTTTTTTTTGGTAGTGAGTTTGGTTAGGTTTATTTATTTTATTAAATCCTTTTATTGGGGGCTTGTATAACTAACTCTTTGCACAATCCATAAATCCATCTATTATGTCAAGCACATTTGTTGCCATCATCATTCTCAAAACATTTTCTTTCTTCTTGAGTCTTTGGTATCCGCTCATTTTTTACCCTTCTTCTCCCTCCCTCCCTACCTCACAAAACTTTGATAATTTATAAATTTTTTTTCATGTCTTACACTGTCCAATATCTCCCTTCACCCACTTTTCTGTTTTCCACCCCCAGGGAGGGGGTTATATGTGGATCGTTGGTTCCTCTTTTCTCCCCCACCTTCCCCTTACCCTCCTGGTATTGCTGCACTCATTGATCCTGAAGGGTTTATCTGCCCTGGATTCCCTGTGTTTCCGCCTCTTATCTGTATCAGTGTACAGCCTCTGGTCTACCCGGATTTGTAAGGTAGAATTGAGATCATGATAATTGGGGGAGGAAGCATTAAAGAACTAGAGGAAAGTTGCGTGTTTCATCAGTGTTATACTGCACACTGACTGGCTCGTCTCCTCCCTGTGACCCTGCTGTAAAGGGATGTCTACTTGCCTACAGATGGACTTTGAGTCTCCACTCCGCACTCCCCCTCATTCACAATGATGATTTTTTTTGTTCTTTGATGACTGGTACCTGTTCCTATAGATACCTCGTGATCACACAGGTTAGTGTGCTTCATCCATGTGGGTCTCTATCTTCAAGCCTTTAAGATCCCAGAGGCCATATCTTTTGATAGCTGGTACCATCAGCTTTCTTTTTCACATTTGCTTATGCACCTGTTTTGTCTTCAGCAATCATGTAGGGAAGGTGAGCATCATGGAATGCCAATTTAATAGAACAAAGTGTTCTTGCATTGAGGGAGTATTTGAGTAGAGTCCCAATGTCCTTTAATACTAAACCTATAAATACATGCACATTAGATCTACTTCTCCATCATCATATATAAATATTGGCATGTACACACCTGTATTTAGACCTTTAAATACTCTGACTCCTAATTCTTTCCTCTATTTCCTTTTGCTTTCTTCTTGTCCCACTATCATGCTCAGTCTTCATTTGGATTTCAGTAATTCCTCTAGGTTATACTGCTCTTGATCAAGCCCTACCAGGCCTCCTGCACCCTCCTGGCCATTGATTTTGAATCACTTATTGTTCCCTTGTCCCTAGGTTTGTTAACACCCACTTCCTTTCCCCCCACCCCCGCCTCCCCTGCTCCCATATCTCCCCAGAACCAGCAGTCCGTTGTTTTCTCCTTCAGATTGTTTATCCCGCCTATTTTTTCTAGATAGAATTGCAGAGATAATAATATGCACAAAAAACAAGACAGAGCAAAACGAAGCAACAAAAGAAAACCAAAAAAAGACAAAAAAAAAAAAAAAGAAAAGCCTGTAAATAGTTCAAGGTCTGTTTGTTGACCTTTAGGAGTGTTTTCCAGTTGAGTCTGATGGGGTGGCACACTCTGGCCCCAAAGTCTATTTTTTTACTCCCTCAAGACTTCTTTGCTCTGCTTCCTTTGCTGTTCTGTTGCATGGCTCTTAGTGTTTTGCCTCAGTGTGATAGGGTCAGATTGGGCACAGTTCCCACACTGTGTTTCCAGTGTTGTCCCCTGGTAGCACTATGGGTCAGTGAGGTACATCGTGTCTCATAGTGGACTGGCCATATGGTCCTCTCTGTGCTTTGACTTCTCTGAGTGGAAATATCGTCCTCAGGGCTTGGTGGGCCAGGATGTGTTCCACTTTGAACTACTTTCTTGTATTCATAACACTTGTAAATTCTTGTTTTAAAAATTTGTCCCCCATCTTCCTGATGTCCTTCTGAGAAAACAATCACTGTAAGCAATGTCTGGTTAAATTATATATCAAAAGAAATCTTTTTATTTACCCACCTATAAATGTGATTTTTTTTAGGACATTTGATGTATGTTTTTAAGTACTTGGTATTAGGTGTATTTGTGCTTAGTTTGTACAATGTAGACCATAATCTGGTACCCATAGAGTGACAGCAGATAGAAAAACCTAACAGCACAGGGTGTGCATTTTTCCTGTTTTCAGGGCCTAGTGCATTATGTGGAACAAAGCATGGTGGACCCTTTTTATATTCATCTAATTGCTTTAAAATGCTAAAGTAGATACTTACTCCTTTTGTTCTTCTGGTTTTAAAATGTGATCCATATCAAGTGTCTAAGAAGATGTGCATTTTATAGGTTGAAACTACTTCCTCTGTATATGAAAAAACCCTAAAGTATAGTAAAAAATATAGATGGGGAAATAGCAAATATTTGTTGAATGAATAAACTGCTGACTCCATGTCCAGCTACAGTAGTGTGGTGAGGATTCAGAAGTGCTCCTAGAAGCGGAGTGCTCATACAATAGAAACATCATGTAAGACCACCTTCTTCGGGCCATGATGTCAGGTTTTCTCTTACCTCAGTGAACAAATAGGACACTTGTCTTTTGAAATAATAGAAAGCAATCAGTGTGCAAAACTGTACAATACCAACTGGTTAAAGGAGATTAAATTATTATAGTATCATTGCATTGACAAGTTAGTTAACTTGGCTTTTTCTTACTTTAATCTTGTAATGTGTAAATAAAAGTTCTGAAGTAGAAGCAGCACAATTTGCTTAGGTAAACTGTTACGTACAAATAGGTAAAAATGTGTACGTGTATCAGTCCTTTGAAAAATATCATGGAAAAATTAATTTTTTTGGTTCTGTAGTGCCAGGAACTGGATTTAATGGTTTCTTGTGGGGATTGTAGGGGTGGTTGGTGGGAAACAGGAAGCTAATAACAATGAGTACAAGAAATAAGAAAATGTTCTAAAATTGATTGTAGTGGTAATTGTACAGTTTTTTGTACAATTCTTAATAACTATTGAATTGTTTGATGTGAATTGTTACATGTCAATAAAACTTAAAAATTTTTGTTGTTCTGCAGTGTATTTATCCATTTTCTCTTTAATTCTCTTCCTAGTAATGAAGCAAAATCAGACGGAAGAAGCAATTTGATACCAACCATCAAATTTCGGCACTGTTCTTTGTTAAGAAATCGACGCTGCACTATTGCGTACTTGTAAGCTGCTGTGATTTTACTTGTAGTAGCAGGAAACAAAGAAGAGTTTTCCATGGGGTTTCTCAATTAAGTTTCTGGTTGATAGCAACAGATCTCAGATTTATTTATCTCTGTGGTTATGCATGGAGCCCTGGTAGCATGGTTACTTGTTGGGCTGTGATCTACATGGTCCACAGTTCAAAACCACTAGTAGTTCCGAGGGGAAAAGGCCGTGTTTCTATTCCTGTAAATAATTACAATCTTGGAAACCCACAGGGGTTTGCTATGAGTCAGCATTGGCTTGATGGAAGTGAGAGTGTTTTCAGTGTTTATGCGCTGGACTGTTAACCAGAAACAGCATTTCAAAACCACCAGCTGTTCTGCGGGGAAAAGATGAGGCTTTCTACTCTTAAAAAAGAGTTACAATCTCGGAAACTCACTGGTGCGCTTCTATCCTGTCCTTACAGTGTCAGTATGAGTCAAACAACTCCATGTGGCAGTGAGTTATTTCTTTTAAGTTTGATTTAATGTAAGCATTTTAATTTCGTTTTTCCAGTTTAAAATTTGTATTGTAAAAGATTGCACTATTCTTGAAAGCAGAGAGAATAATATAGTGAAGCTCCTGGAGTTGTCTTATAAATTTAACAATACATTTTCCATAATTTATGACATATGTATGTTAGGCTACTTAAAACTAAGTACTAAACATCAGATAACATTTTACCACTATATACTTTAGGATACATCTCTAAGAAATAAGGGCCTTTCTGATCTTTTTCCACATTACTGCTGTGTCACCATCACAGTTACGACAATGAACAGTGCTAGGGGCATCAGCCCAGTTCCTATTCCCGATTTCTGGTAGTCCCAAAGATGTCTTCTTAGAGTAGATCTATTTGCATCAGAATCTTAAAAAAAAAAAATCCACAAATGACAGTTTAGTTGTTAAGATCCTTGAGTCCTTACAGATAGAACAGTGTCTGATTTCCTGCTTGTTTCTATGCTAATACTCTCAATGTCCTAGGTATGACCGGTTACTGCGGATTCGTGCACTTAGGTGGGAATATGGCAGTGTGTTGCCTAATGCTTTACGATTTCACATGTCTGCTGAAGAAGTAAGTTAGCACTTTTTCAAGTTAATGATTTTGGGAAAATACTGAGATCCTGGCTTTTTTTTTCTACAATGATGTTTACTGGTATTTCTCTGTTTTCTGTAAATTTTCTATATTTTGTTTGTGAGAATGTGTAGAGGTAAATATAAACTACTAACTCAGCAGTTTGTATATATAATTTATTGACACATACTTTTTGAATTAAGCAACCATTCTTACCATACTTTTCTGAGTTATTCCTCACTAGCATAAGCTTACTACTCCAAGATTCCTAGCTAATCTTTTGAGTTGCTATCATTTGATCCATGATTTGATCACCTTTTCAGCAATAAGTTTTCAGCGTTTTTTAAGCAGTTAGTACTTACTGCGATAGGCATGGGAAGTATAAAACCAAACTCATTACTCTCAAGTCGATTGTGACTAAAACTGCCTCAGAGGTTTATAAGGCTATACATTATTTTTGTTTTGAACTGTCTTATTTGGCACATAATCCATATACACTATCAATCTTTATGGAAACCAACTGCCATATTTTTCTCTTACAGAGTAGCTAAGTGGATTCAAATTGCCAACCTTTCCATTAATAGTGACAAATGTGGCAACTGCCACTGGGGTACCCTCCTGGAAGGGAGTAGTAGTAAGTAATTCTAGTGCTACAGGGAAAACTGACAAACAATAAAAAAAGGAGTTTCTTTTATTTATTAGTGATTCATCAGTGGAGTTGAAAAGCCGACATTATTCTTAGGAGATATGTAGTTTTCTAGTCAGCATGAATAAATATTCAGAATAAGATGAGTATTTGTCACTGAAGGTAGGGTGCTAGACCAGTATTTCAAGATAGAACATTAGAGTCAGAACACTTGGTTTCAACTCCTGACACTGCTTTCTAATCTTGGGCAAGTAACCTCATTGCTCTGTGTTCACTCCTTTATTTACAAAATGGGGTCATAGTGTGTCCTACTACAGCCTTGGTTCTCAACCTTCCTAATGCCACGACCCTTGAATAGAGTTCCTCATGTTGTGGTGATCCCCACTCTTAAAATCATTTTTGTTGCTACTTCATAACTGTAATTTTGCTACTGTTGTGAATTATAATGTAAACATCTGATATGTAGGATATATTTTTAGTTTACAAATTGAACATATTTAAAGCATAGTGATTAATCACAAAAATAGGTAATTATATCTTGTGAAATACTGATTTCTAATTATAAATAAATGAAATTTTGTCTTGAAGCATGGTGTAGCATGAGTAACAGTCTTAATATAACAATAGTGAACTACATTGCTACATTTTGCGACAGTGTGCGTAAAAAGCCAGAAGGTTGAGATAGTTTCTTTCTCACTAGATCAGAAATTCTCCAGACAGTCTTTGCAAGAGCACAAGATCATCTTCCACAACAAATCTACTTCTTTATTTAGACTTGATAACAAACAAGCTGGAAAACCCTGTTTCACAAAGATAAGTTGTTGGAAATGGAAGAAAAAGGTGCAACACAGTCTCCGACAGAACAGGACCTGACTGCAAACACTTGATCCAGAATTTTGTAACTGGCATTGTAGAGAAATCAGTTCTCGCTGCATCGCTGTTAGTTCAATAAACGTCTCTTGTGCTATCTCAGGAACATCTTCAACTTTGACTGCAAATGGGCTTCTGGCAAGTGCAAATGAGGTGTCGGGTAGATTTGGAAAGTACGATGAAATTTCATCTGCAAGCATATGCAAGTGTTCTTTCACAGAAATTGTAATCCTTTTGTCTGGTTCAGTGTCATGTTCTTCAAAGAAAACAGATAGGGTAGGCATGTAAATTTTATTTTCTTTTTATTATTTTTTTGGTAAATTTTATTTTCATCCAATTTTTTCCCCCAAAGCTGATGTTTCCTTTGGAATGATCAGATATTTTCAGATAAATCAAGGCATGTTGCATTTTGTCCTTGCAGTAATAAATTGTAACTCATTCAAGATGGCAAAGATGGCAATCAAACTATTTTCTGTATCTCACTTTTATCGCTGCAAAATGCTTTGAACTGCGGTCATGTTTTCTGATAAAAAACGTTTTGAGTTCATCACCATGCTCAAAAACACCTTTTAAAACTTTTCCTCTGGACAACCGTCTCACTTCAGTTGCGAAAGCAGTAGACTGTTTAAAGTGCTCGCCTTTACAAAATTGACAGAATTTATGATGCTTCTCATTACTTCTTGTAACTCTTTTGGCCGTGTATTTGTTGCTAATATTTTCTGATGAGTTATACAGTGAGTTCCGGTGACTTTCGGTGACTCAGTACCAAACGTTGAAATTCAGATTGACATCCTAGCATAGTGGAGCATCATCTGCAAACACCACAAACCTTTTCCCAAGAGATCTTATGCTCTTTCAGAATGAACCAACTATCAAATACATCACGTGTAGTAGTTGCCATTTTAAGAGGTTTGCAAAAAAAGAAACTCATATTTAAAGTCGCCATCATTAATATGCCTCAGGTAAACAGTAACTGTGAACAGTTTGCAACGTCTGTAGATTCATCACGCTGGATGCTAAATATTGGAAGTGGAGCAGATTTACTTTCCAGGATTATCTGATCAAGAATATCAGCAGCCTTGTCTGCTATTCTTCTGCAGGCAGTGTCATTTGATAAGAAAATTGCGCTCAATTTTGTAACAAATTCATCTCTGATCATAACTCGAACAATTTACTGGCCCCTGGCAACAGTGAATCCTCAGCAATGGTGTAGGGTTTCATAGCGCTGGTGATTCTGAGTGCCACCAAATATGAAACTTCAATGACTGCTACGTTTTGTTTGTGGTACTTGCCACCAGTGTCAAGTCTGGCTTTCTTGAGTTTATCATCAGCTTTGCTTTTAAAATAGTTGGTATCCTTGCCAGCAAAGCTCGGGTATTTGCTATCAAAATGGCATATTAGTTTGTTCAGCTTCATAGATTCAACTAATAGAACTTCACAACAAGTAAGACATTGTAGTTTCTCAGTTCCTGCTGTCATTGAAGTAAAACCATACCATAAAAAATCCTCACTATCTTTTCTTAACGTTCTTCTACATGATCCATTGTCATGGGATGGTTGGCTAATGAAAATAATATATAACCATAGCTTTAATAATACAAAAGATGGCTCTCCCTCCTCCACCACTGCCACCTCCTCCTGCTGTTCCTGCAGCTGCCTGTGTGCTCGTTTGGTGCGGACCTGGTACCTCTTTTGAGAAGACTTCAGCATTCACCCTGGCCAACAAAAAACTCAAGGGAGGAGTCAGGACTGAGAACAATGATCAGATTAACTTGAAGGTGGTAGGGCAGGATGGTTCTGTGGTGCAGTTTAAGATTCAGAGGCACACCCACTTAGTAAGCTAATGGAAGCCTATTGTGAACAGGGTTTGTCAATGAGTCAGATCTGATTTGATTCGACAGACAGCCAATCAATGAAACAGACACACCTGCACAGTTGGAAATGGAGGATGAAGATACAATTGATGTGTTCCAGCAGCAGAAAGGAGGCATCTTCTAAGGGAGCCTGCTCCTTTCCTCCAGAACTCTCTTCCAGCCGACCAATAATCCATTCTCGATTAGAAAACCACAGTTTGATTCCACCACCTCCTGACAACTACAGTATAGTTTTCTCTTTATTTCATTTCCCCTTCCTCATTCCTTTATTGTACACAAAGTAACTGGTGCATGTACACAAGCATATTAAATTTTTCCCTTTGTTTATTTATTCGTTTACTAAATCACCAATGGTATGTTTTGATCAACATCAGGTGGAGATGGGATGGGGAAAACACTGGTTCTGTGAAAGCTCCCCTTCTCCATCAGTGGCTTGCTCATTCAGCTTCTCTCTTTGTATTTCAGTAGGTTATTTTGCTCTCACTGTTTAACAAAAACAAAAAAAATGACATGAAAAAAATCCTTGCATGCCTTGTTCGATTGAAGAATTTTTATGTTTTTCATTTATCATTGTAAAACCAAGGACAGTTTTATAACATTTTTGTATGTAGCTATTACATGTAGGGCAATCTGTCTTTAAGTAGGCGTAAATTACTCTCAATGAAGCCTAGATAGTTTTCCCTTCAAGTCAAGCGTCTTTTTTAAATTTCTTATTTAAAAAAAAATAGTACTAAAGATGATACATGGTACAATTTAGTCAATATAGTTTATTAAAATTTCCTATGATTTAACATTCTCTATGTTGTGTTTTTACATACCTGTTACTATCACAAGGAGCAGTATTCACATCAACCACAGCTGAATATAAAAAGACCAATCAGCATCCAGATAAAGTTCCCATGGTACAGATATCGATTTTTTGCAGTAGTTTATGATTTTACCCAGAAATAATAATTCATGAAGTGTCATTTACCACCAATACTGCTGCTTTTAACACTGTCGCCGCTTTTAACACAGTAGCTGCTTTTAACACAGCAGCTGCTCTCTACGCATGTGTGACTTGTCCACATAAACACATTGTGGTGCCAACCCTGTCACATCCACCTTTATTTGTACAAGTTGAATGTGATGGGGTTGTCTGATTATGTCATTACGCTGCGTACTCGTATGTGGGCAGACCCTCCTGGAGATGGATAGAGGAGCAGTGACTTGGTTCCTAAGACCATTGGAAATACATGTTTTCCAATGGTCTTAAGTGACTCCTGTGAAAGGGTCCTTTGACCCCAAAAGAGGTCGTAACCCACAGGTTGAGAACTGCTGTATTAACAGGGTTGTTACAGGATGATTAAGGCTGCCCATTTGGAACATAGCATAGAACGGAATGTGATCAATGCTGTTATTGTGTGAGTTTGGTATAGTATATCACTTATGAAAGAAAGTGTTAGTCTGGGTTGACTAGAGGAACAGTCATACACTCATGTGTATAAGAACTTTATATAAAAGAGCAATTATATATTGAGAAAACATCTCAGCCCAGTTCAGATCAAGTTCCTAAGTCCGATATTAGCCTATATGTTCGGTACTAGTCGATAAATTCCTCTTTAGATTCACAGTATATGTAATGATGCCAAATGCAGGAATATCGCAGGCCAGTGGGTAGAAGGTCTTGTGGATCCAGTGGCAGTGTATGCATTTCAGTGTTGGCACGGGTCTCCTCCAGCTCTCTGACTGTCTCAGCGCAGAAAAGGAAGGCAGAGAGACTGGGTTTGATCTCCATTGAGCTACTTATTTCTGTCATGCCTCAAAATGAGGTCATCAAGCTGCAATTTTATTGACAGGCTGACAGGATATAATGTAATTGCCACGGCATGTATTCAGTAAATTTGCCATGAGTTTTATAAACAATTTACTTGCTAACTGCATTTAAAAAATTTAACTTGAGTTTAATTGACATAATTCATATACCACACAACCCAGTGGTTTAAATATATTAAAAAGAGCTGTGCAGTTATGATCTCCATCAATTTTAGAACATTTTCTTCAGTCTTAAACTCACCATTTGCCCCAGCCTGCCCTGTCCTAACCCAAAGAAACTTAATCCATTTATAGTCTTCACAGTAACTAAGTCCTATCCTAGATTTTATTTAAAGAAAATCATATGCGTATGGATTGTGATAAGAGTTGTATGAGCCCCTAATAAAATGTAAAACACAAAATAAAAAAAACACCTAACTATCCTAAGTCATCATGGCAAAATATTGAATGCTCAATAAACCACTGAAAACTCCAAAAAAAAGAAAGAAAATCATATGCAAAAAAAACAGCCCTCAATCCAAAAGAAAATATAAAAACTAGAACAAATTTAAAAGGGACCAAAAGAGAGAAAAACAATAACGTTAAAAATTATCTGTGTTAATCTACTTTCCAATGCACTCAGTGTATAACAAGACTATTTCCATTCTTTGTTCATGGTCTAAGGAGATTCACTGGAGGCTTAATCTGTGTGGGAACTGTGCAAATGGAGTTTGGGCTTCCACTGTCATCCGCAGTCTGCTCAGGTTTTAATCTCTAATACCATTGCCTCCTCTGATCTTGGATTGCTAAGTACATTTCCATGCTTTATTTTTATTCTGTTCATGTTCTGGAGAAAGAAACAAAGTACCTCAGCTTCTTGAGGGAACTACTAAATAATTACGTTACCAGTTAATTTTTCAGGTTCTTTTTCCATGGTCTTTGTGCCGGAATCTTACATTAAGTGGACTTGAGGGGTGCCTCTTTATTATGGTGAAATGAACAGAACATGTTCTTTCTCTAATAACAATAGCTATAGTATTTTTTTTAAAACATAGAGTGTTTAAGAGTAATAGTTCTTGTAGGATTTTATCTTAAAATTTAAGTAACCAATAGATGAGGATTTTATTTTAAACATAAATACATGAACTTGTCGTGCATAAACTTTTTTAGTTTAGTACAAGGTAGTCATGACAAGGCACACAAGTAAGACTTCAAGATGCTGATTTTCGAACCAGAAAATTATAATTAACAATTATAATGTTAGTCTTGAGATTAGATTTCCATACTTTAGACTTCATTTTGACCTTGAGTTCAATGGAAATCCCTTATAGCTGGGGTCCAAATTCAGTGTTAATAGAGTCTCTACAAGGTCTAGTCTATGGAGAGAATCACTGCCTCTGCCTTTTCCTTCTCAGAGCATAAACCGAAATTCAGTTTCTATATGTGAACATTTCACTTTGAACTCACCGATAAGGGATAGGTGATGCCATCTTTAACAAAGATTAGTGTATTATTTTTTTCCATGAAGGTAGACAAATAGTAGTTTACAAGTTAGAGACTCCAAGACACTTTAGAGAGAGATAATCTTATGTCATAATTTCTTTTTAAAAAATCATTTTATTGGGGCTCATACAACTATTATCACAATCCATACATACATACATTAATTGTGTAAAACACCCACTGCCATTGACTTTTAACAATCCTTAAGGATGAGCAAAGTAGAACTGGCTCTTTAGGTTTCTGAAGCTGTATTTCTTTATAGGAGCAGAAATCCCCTTTCTCCCTAGGTGTAACTGGTTGAGTCAAACTGTTGACCTTGGCTTTAGCCAACACATAACCCAATACTAACCAACATAGTAGTGGTGGGTGCCTTCTCGTCAGTTCCGCCTCATAGTGGCCCTGTCTAGATCAGCATGAAGTACTACTGGACTCTGCATCCTCACAATTGTTATGTTTGAACCCATTGTTGAGTTACCGTATCAATTCATCTCCTTGAGTTGTTTTTGTTTTTCCCACTGACTTTGCACTGTACCAAGTATTGTGTCGTTTTCTAAGGACTGGTCTCCTGAAAACATGCCCAAAACGTGTGAGACAAGTCTTGCCATACTCATCTCTAAGGATCAGTCTGGCTGTGATCTTCCGAGACAGATTTGTTTGTTCAGTTAGCAGTCCATGGTACTTTCGGTGTTCTTTGCCAACATGCTAATTCAAAGGCATCTATTCTTTGGTCTTTATTAATTGTTGTCCAACTTTCATATGCTTATGAGGCAATGGAAAATCCCATGGCTAAGGTCAATGGAAAATCCCATGGCATTGCTCAGTCCTCAAAGTGTGACATCCTTGCTCTTCATCACTTTAAAGTAGAATTTCAGAAATCCAAAATCTGTTTAGTGAAAGAAATTTGTCACAAAATAATAAATACTGTGTGGATCTATTTAAAGTACAAATAATGAACAGCACTAAACTAGTGTTTTAGGGATGCATTCTTGGGTGATAATGTAAAATTTTCAGAATGGAACAAAATGATAAGTCTCCATTTTGGGGCTGAGGATGTGTTACTCCTTGACCAGGCTGTTTCTTAATAATGTCATTAACCTGTACATCTTTGTTTTGCCTACCTTTCTGTAATTATACATAAATAAGATTCTGAGGAGATTGCAACTAATGTCACAAAACAAAATATATATAAATTACTGTATAAAACATGAGTTTTCTCTGTAAACTTTCACCCTAACCATAATAGACTTTAAAAAATAACAAATGCCTTTTATTATTATTTCCTTCCCCCAGCCCTTTGGCAACTCTTAATCTACTTTTTTACATTTATAGAATTCCAATGACTGACTTTCCTACAAATGCAGTCGTAAAATAATGTGACCTCTTGCGCCACTTTACATGTGATAAAGGTTTACCCTTGTCAGATACAACTTAGAACTGAATTCCAAAGTAAGCCTCATTTTGCTTGTCCTTCCTTCTCTTTGGGGACATTTGCATTGTCTGCTCAAGCATGTTGTTCCATTCTTATAAAAAGAGTCCGTGCAGTATTTAATGCGACCATAACTGAATCATGTGTTTTTCGTAGTGTTGTTTGTGGTTGAATGGTTTTTTTTAGATCTGTGCTTAGGTCTACTGGTTTGTAAGCTATGTGATAACAAGAATTTTGTCTGTTTTGGTTGAATGCTCCATCCTAAGTGCACAGACAGTTCCTGACTCGTAGAAGACAACCGTTAATGTTCGCTATATAAATACAGGAATGCCACACTCATGATCTACATGGGCGTATGTGCTGTTTGAAGTCACGATTACATAATGTTGGCAAGCTTGTTTTCTTTGTCACTTGGTAAAAAGACCATTTTTCTGTTTTCAGATAGAATGGTTCAATTGTTATAAGAAGTCCCTTGCTACTTACATGAGGTCATTGGGAGGAAATGAAGGTTTGGACATAACACAGGATATGAAGCCTCCCCAAAGCTTATATATTGAAGTAAGTTTTACCTCTTGAGAATGGATTTTATTGAATGTGTGGATTATGCTCCTATTATGTAAGAAGGAGATATGAATATAGTTTTGTTAGGTGCCACCAAGTCCTATTCATAGTAACTAGATGTACAACAGAATGAAACACTGCCTTGCCCCGCACCCTCTTCTCAAACATTGCTGTTTGAGCCCATTATTGCAGTCATGGTGTCAATGTGTACCACTGAGAGGCTTCCTCTTTTTGACCATCCAGGGACTTGCCATCCAGATGACATATACACGGAGTCGGCCTCTTTAAGGGGCACTCCCGCTGTAGCTCTTCCAGCATAGCTTTGTTTGCTCTTCTGGCTGTTGATGTTTTGTCAGTGCTTTTCTGCGATATCATAATTCATAGTTATCAATTCACCTCTGTCTTATTCATTGTTCACCTTTCATATACATATTAGGTGATTAAAAAATAGCATGGCTGGGGTCAGATAAACCGAGGACTAGTTTTCATAGTTTTACTGAGATAAAAGGACCCCTGGTGGTACAGTGGTTACACATTGGGTTGCGATCAGCATGGTCCGCAGTTCAAAACCCACAAAAACTCTGTCCCTTGACTCCACCCCTTGAGGGATAAGATGGGGTTCCTGCCAGGTCTAGAGGCCAGGTGTGTGGATTTCTCACCCAATGGGGGGGGGGTTAAATTAAACCTCTCAAGTCTACTTTGAGATTGGTGCGGGAAGTGCTAGGCTTCTCTTTCCCCCTTGCCCCCTAATTGTGTTGTTTTGCTAACACATTTCCTGCTTGGGGGTGGCAAGGTGAGGAATGTTGAGCAAGGGCTGGTGGAACTGTAGAACAAAGCAAAAGTTAAGCTTGGCTAGTGACTGTCTGCACCAAGCTGACTCTGCAAAGCTGTTCTTCACCAGAGGACAGCAAGCCAAGAGGCTTGGTCAGCTGGGTTAGCTCAGGGACCAGAAAAAATTGGCTATGCCAGGCAGGAGGGAAGCTTCCCCAGCGTGTGGACAGCCTATAACAAAGAGGGGAATCTGTTAGTAGTTGCTACTGCTCTCTCAGTTTAAGAAGCTTGGATGTACTTCATATTGAGATTCTCTTCCATGAAGTTTAGGATATCGCTCCTAGTGGACCTTCTCTATAATTGCTGAGAGTTGTCCGAGTTTGTTGTCTGACAGTCATTTTGCTGACTCTGCTGCTCTTTAACACTTTAAAGAAGTCTTTTGCAGCATTTATCTCATGGCTTGATTTCTTCACTAATTCCATGAATGTTGATTATGCATTGAAATAAATGAAATCCGTGTCAATTTATTTTTTTCTCTTTTTATCATTGTGTTTATTGGCCCGAGCATGAGGCTTTTTTTTTTCCATCGAGCCATAATCCCTACAGAAAGCTTTAGTCTCAGTTCTTCATTAATGTGTTGAATCCTCTTAGCTTTCCATAAGCAAAGTTGTATCATATGCATATCACAAGGTCTCTGCTTTTACACTGGACATTTTAATACTTTCATATTGAAAGTTACTACCACTAAGGAAGTACTTACCAAGGAGCTTCAAATGTTTCTGGGACTTTTTTCAGTTTTTAAATTCCATATTTGCACACACTTAAAGTCCCTGTCATATAGTTGTCATTTTGTTACTTGTTAAGTGGGTTATCCTCTCTTTGCTCCTCATTTCTTCCAGTAGTACCACGTACTTTGGCGCTTAGTTAATTTTTGGATTTTGAACCATCTTTATTATCCTCTTTTGTATACTTTTGAATATTGAATAAAGAAGACCAAAGAAAAATGTTTGCATTCAACTTAGGTGTTGGCTAAATATGTTAGGTAGCCAGAATAGGGGCCATAAAGGGGGAGTGTTAGTCTGGGTAGACAAGAGAAACAAATTCATAGAAACTCATGTTTATAAGAAAGAGGTTTATATAGAAGAACAACTGAATATTGTGAAAACGTCCCAGCCCAGTCCAGGTCAAGTCCGTGAGCCCAATATTAGCCCATATGTCTGATACCAATCTGTAAAGGCCTCGTCAGACTCACGAAACATGCAATGACTCCGATTGCAAGACGATCTTGAACCAGCGAGTAGAAAGTTTTTGGATCCAGTAGCATTGTAAACATCTCAGCGCTGGCAGGGTTCTTCTCTATGTAGCTTCTCTGGCTCCAGAGGTCTGTTGCATCAGGGTAGGTCCGTGTGGCTTTCCCAGCTACCAGGACGTAGTGCCATGTGTCTTGCCAGTAGAGCATCTCCAAGGAAGTGAGCTGAGAGAGAGAAGCGTCTCCTGTTTAAGGAGGAAATACTGGAGTTCCCAGAATTCTCAGGCGAAGGCAATGCCCACACAGAGGCCTCACTGGCTATCCTGATTGACCAACTAGACTCCACCACTTCACTCTTAATCCTCTCAAGTCCCAAACTGACATCAGATTACATAAGCACCACAAGGGGGTTGTCTCCGCACTAACTGCATAAGGCTAAAGCAAAAGGATTGGAAGAAATCAGGCATCCGTTAAATTTTAGAACAATCAAACTGAGCATGCTCAGACAAGAGCTCCCTCCGCCCCGAGGGGAGGTCCACCAGGGCACACAGATTAGGCTCAGTTACATTACCTCACACAGGTGGGCCTAAACTCAAGCCAGTGGAACCAACCAATACCTTCAACCATGCTTCCCCCAGCCGTTGTGGAGAGGAGGGAATAAAGACCCTGCCTTGACTTCCTTCCATTCCAGCATTCTCCACAAGAGGGGGGTGGGAGCCCTTTTGGCCCCTGGGATTTCCTGGTTCCACGTGCTGGGTTACGTGTTCCTGTTCTTTCTATGTGTTTTTTCCCCATTCAGCAGTGAACCCATGTGCAGTTCTGCGGATCCTTGTATGCTTTCTTAAAACAATGTGTATTATTTGAGGCTGTAATACCTGAAACTTCCCTTTTCCCCATAAAATCACTTGGATTACAAACCTGCTTCTGCTGTGTGAATTCTTTCAGGTACCTGAATCCAGGAACCTAACACCTTTTTCTCTATATTGCTTCATCTTGCAATCTACTCTCCTTGTATTTCAATCTAAAGGAATGTCTCAACATTCCCTCAGGTTTTATTTGTTTTCTTGAATTTTATCCTCATTTATAAAGGAAAGTTTTGCTGGCTATAGGAATCTTGGATGGCTGTTCATTTCTTTCATTATTTTAAATATGTGACTCTATTACCTCCTGGTTTCCAGGGTTTCTATATATGTAAATTGGTACTTCATTTTATTTGATATTGTCAAGATTTTATCTTTTTTTTAAAGAGTTTGATGATAAGATATTTTGGTGTGGATCTCTCAGGCTTTCTTCTGATTTGGAAATTCTTAAGTGTCATTGATATGTACATTCTTGTCCTTTGTCAAGTTTTGGTAATGTTCTGCTGTTGTCTATTAAGTTTTATTTAGTTACCCTTTGCCCTCTTCTGGGACTTCCATAATATTTGCATTGATTTGCTTGATGGTGTTCCTTGGGATCATGTTTCTTTACTTTTGTTCCTCAGACTCAATAAGCTGTTCTGTTCTTCTGCCAACTCAAATATCCTGTTGAGTTATCCAGTAACGTTGTTTCTCTTATTTGTTAGTGCTAGTAATTGGATTGGCTTCTTTAAATGTAGGAAGACATATCAGAGGGCCGTATTTGACTTTCTCTGGCTTCACTGTTTCCATGAGGCAGAGTTCAGACATGCCTCCATCCTTCATCCTTCAATATCTATTCTGACACCACCCACTCCTCCCTCACACACTGCCTTTCTGTCGGGTTCAATTATCGGTCCCAGTTGGCCTCACAGAACTCACAGACAATATTCACAATTTAGTGGGCTTATTAAGGAAGGTAACTAGTTACCACAAGTCAGCATCAGGAAACAGTAAGTGTACCTCTCCTGTCATCCAGCAGTCATGTCAGTCTTTAGTCCTTAGCCTCTCAGTCACATAGTCCCTTTGCCTCTTTGGGCCAGAAAGGCAGCCCACTGCTCTGCCTCAAAGTATCATAGTCTCAGTATTGCTCCTCTGTTTTATGTCATGGACGCCTTGCCTCAGCCTCTGGTCTTGGCCTAGTCCCTCTGTTCTGTCCCATGGTCTCTGTGCTGCAGCCTTTGATGCCTCCATCTCAGTCTCTACCACTTCAGACAAAGATCTCAAGTATGTCCCACTAGGGCCTCTTACACCTTGATGGTCCAGCATTTCTCTGTGTTCCTGCTTCTGAGATGGCTTTTCCACATAACCATCCCTCCAAAATGGGATTTTAACCATAGCCATATAGGCTAGAATTGATAATACAATGCATAAGAGATGATGGCTAGATGGGCCTTATTCATTGACTACATCTCTTCATCTCTTTCTTAGGATCCCTGCTGACATTGTAGGATAGGCATTGATTGGACTGCTAACCATAAGGTTCCAGAACCAAACTCTCTGGTATGGAGTCAATGCTGATTCCTAGGGATCCCCTATGGGTTTCTGAGTAGAAAACCCAGGCTTTCTCCTACTGGTACTGGTAGTTTTGAACTGTCGACCATGCAGATTGCAACCCAGTGATTAACTGCTGTACCACCAGGGTTCTGAGGTTCTTAAGGTTCAAATTTACCAACTGTTGCTCAGGAGAAAGATGAGACTCTTAGTTTCTGTAAGGATTTACAGCCTTGGAAAAACAATATAGGGTCATTGTGAGTTAGAATCAACTAGAGGGCGGTGATAGAATCTCTTTATAGATATTTTAATTTAAGTATATATATATTGCTAACCCAGTTTTCTTTTGTTCTTTGGGCCTGTTTTTTTCCTAATTGTTTTATTAGGGGCTCATAGAACTCTTATCACAATCCATATATATACATACATCAATTGTATAAAGCACATCTGTACATTCTTTGCCCTAATCATTTTTTTTACATTTTATTAGGGGCTCATACAATTCTTATCACAATCCACACATATACATACATCAATTGTGTAAAGCACATTCCTACATTCTTTGCCCTAATCATTTTGAAAGCATTTGCTCTCCACTTAAGCCCTTTGCATTAGGTCCTCTTTTTCCCCCCTCCCTCCCTTTGCCCCCCCTCCCTCATGAGCCTTTGATAATTTATAGATTGTTATTTTGTCATATCTTTCGCTATCCGGAGTCTCCCTTACCCCGCGCCCCCCCACCCTTCTCTGCCGTCCGTCTCCCAGAGAGGAGGTCACATGTGGATCCTTGTAATCAGTTCCCCCTTTCCAACCCACTCACCCTCCACTCTCCCAGCATTGCCCCTCATACAATTGGTCCTGAAGTTATCATCCACCCTGGATTCCCTGTGCTTTCAGCTCCCATATGCACCAGTGTAGAATTAGGATCATGGTAGTGGGGGGGAGGAAGCATCCAGCATCCGGGGGAAAGCTGTGTCCTTTTTTTTTTTTCTTTCTTTTTTTACATTTCATTAGTGGCTCATACAACTCTTATCACAATCAACACATATACATACATCAATTGTATAAAGCACATCCCTACATTCTTTGCCCTAATCACTCTCAAAGCATTTGCTCTTCACTTTACCTTTGCATCAGGTCCTCTTTTTTTTCTCACCTCCCTCATGTGCCCTTGGTAATTTATAAATTGTTATTTTGTCATATATTGCCCTATCCGGAGTCTCCCTTACCCCCCCCCCACCCTTCTCTGCCGTCTGTCTCCCAGGGAGGAGGTCACATGTGGATCCTTGTAATCAGTTCCCCCTTTCCAACCCACTCACCCTCCACTCTCCCAGCATTGCCCCTCATACCATTGGTCCTGAAGTTATCATCCACCCTGGATTCCCTGTGCCTCCAGCTCCCATATGCACCAGTGTACAACCTCTGCCCTATCCAGTCCTGCAAGGTAGAATTCGGATCATGGTAGTTGGGGGAGGAAGCATCCAGGATCTGGGAGAAAGCTGTGTTCTTCATCGGTACTGCATCGCACCCTGACTGACCCATCTCCTCTCCTAAACCCCTCTGTGATTGGATCTCCAGTGGCCGACAAATGGGCTTTGAGTCTCCATGCTGCACTTACCCCTTCATTCACTATGGTGTGTGTGTGTGTGTGTGTGTGTGTATGTGTGTGTGTGTGTGTGTGTGTGTAAAATTAAAAACTTTTATACAATAGCCTATACTCCAGGATAAAGTGTAGCTATCTGCTTTGTACTCCTCCTGCATCATTGCAGTATCCCCACTTTGGGAAACACTGCTATAGAGGGACAGGAGTATGGAAATGCTTATAGTGCCCTCTCTGCAACAAACTTTGATTCACAGTTTTAAGGTAATAGTGATGTGTGAGCTGAACTATATTAAGCTTACATTTTTATAGGTCAAAAATGATTGGATGTTGGCACTTTAATTTCAAGCATCTTAATGTAATCTAACATTCCATCTTCCATAAATTTTGTTTTATTTTTAAAATACTAAATGAAAATTAATTGATTGCTAAGTTACTGTGTAAGCAAAATGAAAGAGCATGAAACTGAATCTTTTAAATGTATTTTTAAGTATTCCTGAGAAACAAGAGATTGGAAGACTTGATTTCCTTTGAAAAACAGTTTGTTCACTCCCTCAATGCATGAATATCTCCTTTTATTAAATTGGAACTCTATGATGCTCACTCTCCCGACACAACGGATGGAGCCAAAGTGGGTGAACAAGTAAATGTGGTGAAGAAAGCTGATGGTGCCCGGTTATCAAAAGAGATAGTGACTGGGGTCTTAAAGGCTTGAAGATAAACAAGCGGCCATCTAGCTCAGAAGCAACAAAGTCCACATGGAAGAACACACCAGCCTGTGTGATCGAGTGGTCCCGAAGGGATCAGTTACCAGGCATCAAAGAACAAAAAATCATATCATTGACTGCACACCTCCATGATAGGATCGCTGAAGACAAATGGGTGCATAAGCAAATGTGGTGAAGAAAGCTGATGGTGCCTGGCTATCAAAAGAGATAGTGTCTGGGGTCTTAAAGGCTTGAAGGTGAAAAAGCGGCCATCTAGCTCAGAAGCAAAAAAGCCCACATGGAATAAGCACACCGGCCAGTGCGATCGCGTGGTGCCAAGGGACCAGGTATAAGGCATCATGCAAAAAAAAAAAAGATATGTGTGTATGTATGTGTACATGTGTGTATATGTATATATGTATATATATACCACATTAAATGAAGGGGGAAGTGCAGAGTGGAGACCCAAGGCCCAAGTGTCGGCCAATGGAGATCCCCTCATAGAGGGGTTTAGGAGAGGAGATGGGTTAATTAGGGTGCGAGGTAGTACCGATGAAGAACACAACTTTCCTCCAGATCCTGGATGCTTCCTCCCCCCAACTACCATGATACGAATTCTACCTTGCAGGGCTGGATAGGGCAGAGGCTGTACACTGGTACGTATGAGGGCTGGAGGTACAGGGAATCCAAGGTGGATGATACCTTCAGGACCAAGGGTGTGAGGGACGATGCTGGGAGAGTGGAGGGTGAGTGGGTTGGAAAGGGGGTACTGATTACAAGGATCCACATGTGACCTCTTCCCTGGGAGAGGGACAGCAGAGAAGGGGGGTAAGGGAGACTCCGGATAGGGCAAGATATGACAAAATAACGATGTATAAATTACCAAGTGCACACGAGGGAGGGGGGAAAGGGGAGGGAGGGTGAAAAAATAAAAAAGAGGACCTGATGCAAGGGGCTTAAGTGGAGAGCAAATGCCTTGAGAATGATTGGGGCAGGGAATGTATGGATGTGCTTTATACAATTGATGTATGTATATGTATGGATTGTGATAAGAGTTGTATGAGTCCCTAATAAAATGTGAAAAAGGAAAAGAGAAAAATATGATTAGGGCAAAGACTGTACAGATGTGCTTTATACAATTGATGTATGTATATGTATGAACTGTGATAAGAATTGTATGAGCCCCAATAAATTTTTAAAAAGAAAAACAGTTTGTTTTTAGGTGTATGTTCTTTTATCCTGATGGATTATGGGAAGGATCTGGTCAATCTAGTTGAGGTAAAATGCTCTTTTCTTTCTTGTTTGCCACTGTTATGTCCCTCATTTTTATTCCTTCTGATTAATATAGTGCATTGTTTGAGAGGAAAACGTCCAACTATGTAGTCTCCTTTTATCTAAATCCCTGGTTTCCTTATTGGTAATACCATCCATGTATACATTTGCAAAGCTTATTTTTCCCTTCCCGGTGATGTAGGAAATTGAGATCTTTAGGTTTAGGACCACAGTAAATATCTGGGAATAGTAAGGGTCCTAAGTACACAGAGGAGGAAACAGACACATAAAATACAGTACTTTTACTGTTCGGGCATTTATATAATCCCACTTCATGTTATGATCACTGCATATTTTAAAAGGTAATTTGGATAAAATATCTGATTTTCTTTTCAGGTACGGTGTCTAAGAGACTATGGAGAATTTGAAGTTGATGATGGTACCTCTGTGATACTAAGAAAAAACAGCCAGGTATTTATTGTCTTAAGAATGTATACTTTGAACTTCAATAAAAGTATTGAATGAAGAAAATGTTCAAATCAATAGTAAAATAATTACCTTGTGATGACAATTTATAGCACAGGCATTATGTTTAATATAGATCACCTTGTTTTGTACTTTTTGTAAATGTTAAGACTTACAAATATTGAATATACAATGGACTGCAAAAAGTGGGAAAATTCCATTCTGTGATTCCATTTATCTACCATGTGTTCTAAGCAATGTACTAGTAAAATTTTTATCTATTAATTACAAACAGATATAATTTTTATGAGTATATTACTTGGGCTGTGTTTGTTGTTTTTTCATTCTCTTTTGTTTTGTTTTTTCTATAGCACCTATATCTTTAGTGACTTCTTTAAGCATTAAAGAGGGCCACATCCTAAGAACGCATAGTTCTTAGATTGGGGCTAGATTTAAATGGGAGCACAAAATCCATTCACATATCTGTGGTTTATATATGTCTCTGGTTCACTTTAGAAACAACATTATCATTTTATGATAACGAAAACTTTTCAAACCATCTTCCTGGGACATAAGGTAACGATAGTGTGATTCATTTAGCTAATGATGCAGAATTTAAAACACGGTTGAGAAAAGCATATAGAAGTATAGGCTGGTTTCAGACATCAATTCATGCTCGAATTGTTGACTTATATAGATTAAATTCAAGTTTCTGAACAATTTATTAAAAAATCTTTTCTGGGGGGACTCATACAGCTCTTATTACAATTCATCCATACATACATTGTGTCAAGCACATTTGTACATTTGTTGCCATATAATTTTCAAAACATTTTCTTTCTACTTGAGCCCTTGGTATCAGCTCCTCATTTTCATCCTCCTTCCCCCACCCTCCCTCACGAACCCTTGATTATTTATAAATTATTATTATTTTGGCATATCTCACACTGTCCAATGTCTCCCTTCACCCACTTTTCTGTTGTCTGTCCCCCATGGAGGAGTTTATATGTAGATCTTTATAATCCCTTGCCCCTTTCTACCCTACCTTCCCTCCACCCTCCCGGTATCGCCACTCTCACTACTAGTCCTCAGAGGGTCATCTGTCCTGGATTGCCTCTGTTTCTAGTTCCTGTCTGTACCAGTGTACATCCTCTGGTCTACCCGTATTTGTAAGGTAGAATTGGGATCATGATAGTGGGAGGGAGGAAGCATTAAAGAACTAGAGGAAAGCTGTATGTTTTATCTTTACTATACTATACCCTGACTGGTTTGTCTCCTCCCCAAGGCCCTTCTGTAAGGGTATGTCCAGTTGCCTATAGATGGGTTTTGTGTCCCCATTTCGCACTCCCACTCATCACAGTGATAGGACTTTTTGTTTTTTGATGCCTGATACCTGATCCCATTGACACCTCGTGATCACACAGGCTGGGCTGGACACTATTTACACAAATAATTAGGGTTGATGTTGGAACAAAACTTTCAACAAAATTCATTCCAAAAGGTAGCAACATGCATACCTGACTAATACATGTCATAACAAAATAAGAAGAGCATTAAAGTAGTAAATATTTGGTATTCCTGGATCACCATTCATTAGGCACCCTGAAGGCCAGAGAGTCAAACCAAAGTCCAATAACTGCCAATTCCATAACTTGGGATAGCAGTCATCATCTTCTCACACTGATGAATTTCAGTCTTAAATCAAAGGGCTCCTGATGAGTTTGAATGAAAGCCCAGTTTACAAACTCCAGTGAATGTAGCTTCCACAAGGATTCTTTCTGGTGTGGCCTATGAAAGATATTGTGTGCCTCCAAAGAACAATATTAAGTCCACGAGTCTGTAGCACACACCCTGGATTACCAAGAGCTGGATAGAAAGTAGGTCCAAAAGGTCCAATTAAGTGGGCCTCTACTCAAGTACTCCCTCAACGCAAGAACACTTTGTTCTAGTCACCTGGCATTCTGTGATAACCTTCCCGCCAGAATTGCTGAAGACAAATGGGTGCATAAGCAAATGTAATGAAGAAAGGTGATGGTGTCCAGCAATGCAAAGATATAGCATCTGGGGTCTTACAGGCTTGAAGATGAACAAGTGACTCTCTCTAAGAAGCAACAAAGCCCACATGGAAGAAGCACACCAGCTTGTGTGATAAAGAGGTGTCGAAGGGATCAGGTATCTGGCATCAAAGACCCAGAACAAAAAGCCTTATTGATGTGATTGAGGGGGAGGGTGGACTGGAGACCCCAAACCCATTTGTAGACAGCTGTGAGAGTAGTGGTAACAAGAGGGGGCACTGATCACAATGTAACCCCTCCTTGGGCATGGGCAGTAGAAAAGAGGGTAAAGAGAGACCTCGGACAGTGTAAGACATGAAAAATTAATAACAATTTATGAATTATTAAGAGTTCGTGAAGAAGGGAAGAGGGAAAAATGAGGAGCCCATGCCAAGGGCTCAAGTAGAATGAAATTGTTTTGAAAATGATGATGGCAACAATGAACAAATGTGCTAGACACAATGGATGGATGCATAGATTGTGATAAGAGCTGTATGAGCCCCCAAGAAAATGATTTTGATCAGAATTGTGTTCTATCTATAGATTTATTGCTTTCAGTAATATTCACATTTTGATTTTTCTGTAGTTTCCTTTGTACAGGTCTTTTGTTTCTTTGGTTAAGTTTATTCCCAGGTATTCATCTTTTGTATGGATATTATAAATGATATTGTTTTCTCTTTTTTTATTTTTTTTCTTGATGTTTTTATTTTGGAGCTCTTCAATAGCATATTAAAATTGATTTCTGCTTATTAATCTTGTATGCCATTACTTTAACAGATTCGTTAGTACTTTCCAACAATCTTTCTGTGGAGTCCTTGGGGCTCTCACTATGTAAAATCATACTATCTGCAAATAGTGACAGCTTGACCTATTTTTTGCCCAATTATATTCCTTTTATTTTAAAATTTTTTTGCTGTCTGTCTGGCTAAGATGTTTATTGTAGTACAATGTTGAATAAGAATATTGATGAGGGACACTCTTATCTACTTCCTGTTTTCATTTTTTCTAAATGATCGTGATCAGGTTTTGAGGATTATGCTCATTTCATAGAATGCGTGTGGGAGTTTGCTGTCAGTTTCTATATTTTGGAATAGTCTGCACAGAATTAGTTATGGCTCTTCCCTGAATACTTGCTAGCATTCTCCTGTGAAGGCAACATACATACTTCTTTAGAATCTTTCTTGGTTGGAAGTCTCTTGGTGACCTCTAATTCTTCTTTTGCTCTACATGTATCTTTTTATTTCATTTGGATCTTTTGTGATGGCACCCTTTTCATCTCAAATTCTAGATATTTGCATCTTTCTTTTCCTTTGTTAAGTTTTCTAGCAGTTTGTCGATTTTGTTAATCTTTTCATAACCAACTTTTTGTCTTGTTGATTTCCCCCCCATTTTTCAGTTCATTTATTTCTGCTTCAATTTTTATTAGTTCTTTCCCTTTATTGTTGAAGGACTTATGTGGTTTCCCTCTTTCTACTTCTTGGAAGTGTTTTATTAGTATTGGTTTTGGATTTCTCTCATATTTCGTGTGTGTATTGATTGCTATAAATTGACTTCAGATAACTGCATTTGTTGTATCCGAGTTTTTGGTATGATGTGTTATAGGTTTGCTTGTTTTAAGGAGTTTCTTAATTTCTCGTTTTCGTTTACTCTAGTGTCCAGTCATTTTGAAATGGTATGTTGTTCAGTCTCCATGTGTTTGTCTTTTTGTTCCTTTTCTTTCTGTTGTAGATTTCCAGTTTTATAACATTGTGATCTGAGAAAATGAATTGTTGAATTCAAAATTCCTTTATTTTTTCCTCCTCAGGAAATAACCTTTATTTCTCCCTTGTATTTGAGGGATATTTTTGTTCAGTATAATATTCTTGGCTGGCTTCCTTCCGCCCCACCCCCCCTTCCACCCGTCACAATTGTATATATGTCATTCCATTGTCTTCTTGCCTGCAGGTCTTTTGCTGAGAAGTCTGAATTTATCCTTTTCAACTTTCCTTTGTAGATGACTTTTCCTTTTTCTCTAGCTGCCCTCAGATTCTCTCCTTTTCTTTATGTCTTGATGTTTTCTCTTTGGTTGTCCATTCTTCTCAGCTTGTTGAATAGTATGTTGAAATTTTCTTCCATGGTTTCTTGTACTATTCTCTGTAGATTTTTTTTTTGGTGGTGTTCTTTTCCCAGCATTTCTTTTCTTTTTTCTTTTCTTAGATGGGTTCTTATGATAGTGTCCTACAGGATTTATTTGGATGCTTCCGGGTTTTTTTGTTGATTGCTTCTCTTGTCTACTGTCGTGAGGGTAATTGTCTTCAAGCTCATTTATTTTATTTTCCTTTTCCATTTTATTCCTCTAGCCTTTTACTATGTTGCCTAATTCAGTTATCTCATTGCTTGTCTTCTAGAATCCTTTGGTTTAAGGATTTTAGTTTCTCAATTTCTTCTGTTTTTCTCATGAACATTCCCCAGATCTCTTGACCTAAGCATCATTCTTCTGAATTCTGTTACTGGTGGTTCACAATCACATCTTCAGACTATTCCATTGGTTTGAGTGCTACTTGGTTGTTCATGTTTGTTTTTCTTGAATTTGGAAGCTTTCTGTGCTTGACTGCTGTTTCTTCAGCATTGTGGTGTGTGAGCTGCTGGTCATACAGAGGTAGAGTTTGTCTAGTGACACAGGTGAGTTCTAATAGGAGCTGGAAAACATACAGTGGTGAAATGAAAAGAAGGGGAAAGGTGCCTAAGTGGGGATAGTGGCTGGGAAAAATAGAATAAAATAAAAGTAATGATAAGAATAAAGTAATGATAGTAATAAGTGACTGTGAATAAGCCAACAGACTTGCAAAAATAATGGGAAAATATTTTCAGAGGGGTAATCACAATAAGGAGCTCTGGTCATATAATGGTTATGTATTGAGTTGTAATCCGAAAGGTCAACATTTTAAAACCACCAGCTGCTCCGCCAAAAAAGGAGACTTTCTATTCCCATAAACAGTTACAGTCTCAGAAACTCACCGGACAGTTTTACCCTGTCCTATAGGATCACTGTGAGTTGACACTTGCGGGCAGAGAGTTAATCTCAATTAATAGGTTTCATGGAAAGATATTTAACGAGAGAACAGCAAGAAAATAGAAAGATAATTGATAGAAGTACAAGGATCAAAAAAAAAGACTTGGGTATGGTTGTGGGTACCAGATTCTGCTATTGTGGCAATGTGAATGAATGTGAGCATATCTGTGCACTTAGGAGGTCCTGGAAAGCCCATGCTAGAGTGGGTATGCTGGGATACACAGACCTGTCTCTTCCTGGGAGGAATGTGGATTCTCAGGAGGGTGGAGTCACTCCAGAAGAGGAAGTAGGAGATCAAAAAAGAGAGAGAGAGAGAGTATTAAAATAGAACAAAAGTACAAAATCCAAAAATATATATAATAAAGCTACCTTGTGGGTGGGGATTCCTGCTCTTTTAGTAGTCTGTGTGTACATGTATGCGGTATCACGGCGCTGGCACACGGGATGGAATGCCTTGTAGAACAAAGCAGGAAAAGAGGAGGAAGATGGGGAAATGGTACAAAGCATACCTTGGGTACTGAGCATGTGTGTACCAAGCTGCCCAAGTGATCTGCTAGCTATCTGTGTCCCTAGAGGCCAGGGAGGTAGAGGGTTGGCTGGCTGACTGTCTTTTCTCAGGGGCCACGAAGAATCACGATGCTTGTAGAAGCAACTCATGTTGCTGCTCATCCGTAAAGGGGAGTCTGTCAGCAGGCCTTGCTGCTTTCCACTTTGAGAAACTTGGGTCAACTTGGCTTTTAAGTTGAATTTCTTGCTACCAGGAAGTGCAGAATCTCTCTCATAGTGGAAACTCTTTGGTAGTTGCTGAGCACATCTTCCCGGGCTTGTTATATGGTGGCCATCTTACCCCATTTTCTGTCTTTTTCTACTTGAGGTATTATAGTAGTATAGATGTATTTTTTTTCTCACAACAACAACCTTACATTATTTATTGTTAAACTTGATTAGGAAGCAAAAAAACAAGGAATAAACCAGATTATTTGCCGATTGAAGTTCAATTCATCAGATGGGGACAAAAATCTTAATTCATGATTTGAGCCTGGGAAAATGCGGCCATGCGTGCCATCCTTCAGGGGGCTCCTTACAGACCCAGCTTGGTTCTTCTCCAATGTCTTCTCTTGGAGTTGTACCTGATTTTATTACCAGTTTTCATTCGAATCCATTGGGGAATGGGCAGATTCTGCTTCTGTTTCTTGGCCAGGAATCTCTTGATCCTGAAAGTCTTATGAGATGACATGGTGAAGTCGGAGCACCACCACACTCGGGGTGGCAGAGAGACGGAGAGGTAGATGTATTTTTTAATATCATTTTACTAGGGGCTCTTACACCTCTTATAGAAATCCATATATCAATTGTATCAAGCACATTTGTACATATGTTGTCACCATTATTTTCAAAACATTTTCTAATTGAGGCCTTGGTATCAGCTCCTGTTTTATTTCCCTCCCTCCCTCCCTCACCCTCATGACTCCTTGTTAAATTATAAATTATTATTATTTTCATATTTTACACTGTCTGCAGTCTCCCTTTACTCTGTTGCTTGTCCCCTGCAGGTGGGGAGTGGCTTATATGTCGATCATTGTGACTGGTTTTCCTTTTCTCCCCTTCCTCTCCCATCTTCCCCTTCCCCTCATGGTATTGCTACTCCCATTACTGTTCCTGAGGGATTTATCTGTCCTGGATTCCGTGTACCAAGAGCTCTGATATGTACTAGGGTACATGTTCCTGTCAAGCCAGATTTGTAAGCTAGAACTGGGGTCAGGATAGTGGGGTGCCAAGGTCAATTAAAGAGCTAGAGTAGTGTGTATTTTGTTGGTGCTAAACTTCACCCTGACTGACTTGACCCTTCTGTGAGGAGATGTCCAATTGTTTACAAATGGGCCTTGGGTCTCCACTCCAAACCCCCCCCCCCCCAATTCATATCTATATGATGGTTTGTTTTGGGTCATCTGATACCTGATCCTGTTGACACCTTGTGATCACACAGGCTGTGTGCTTCTTTCATGTGGGCTTTATTGCTTCCCTGGTAGATGGCCGCTTGTTTAACTTCAAGCCTTTAAGACCCCAAATACTGTATCTTTTCATAGCTAGGCACCATCAGCTTTCTTCACCACATTTGCTAATGCACCCATTTGACTTTAGCTATCATGTCAGGAAGGTGAGCATCACAGAATGCCAGGTTATTAGAAGGAAGTGTTCTTGCGTTGCGGGAGGACTTGAATAGAGAACCAATATTCATCTGCAACCTTGATATTAAACATAAATATATGAACATAGACCCATATCCCTATCATTATATAAGTATATTTTTATATATGTGTGTATATTTACACCTCTATAAATGTCTTTTGCCTCCAACAAACGATCCTTGAACTAACTACAAGTTTTCTTTCTTGATGTGTTTTGTTTTGTTCTTTGTCAGTGATTTGTTGTTGTTTTGTTGTCTGGTTGTATACTGTTGCTTTGTTTTCCTCTGTCTTATTTTCGTGCATGTTATTGTCTCCACAGGTCTGTCTAAATAAGACAGGCTGGATGAACTATCTGGAGGAAAAACAATGGACCGACAGTTCCGGGGGGGGCTTGGGATAGGGGAAGTGGGGGGGTAAGGAAGTGGTGTTAACAAACCCAGGGACAAGGGAACAACATGGGGCCCAAAATGGTAGTGAGGAGGGAGTGGCAGGCCTGGTAGGGAATGATCAAGGGTAAGGTTACATAAAGAAGAGGTATAGCTGTAACCCAGGTGGGGATGGAGCTTGGTAGTAGGGCAGGAGGAAAGTCAAGGGAGATGGAGGAAAGAGCTAGGAGTCAAAGGGCATTTATAGAGGTCTAGACAAAGACATGTACATGCAAATATATATAGGAGGATGGGGAAATAGATCTATGTTTCTGTATTTATAGGTTTAGTTTTAAGGTGGCAGAAGGACCTTGGACCTCTACTCAAGCACTCCCTCAATGCATGAATACTTTCTTTTATTAAGTTGGCACTCTACGATGCTCACCCTCCCTACACAACTGCTGAAGCCAAAGTGCGTGAACAAGTAAATGTAGTGAAGAAAGCTGATGGTGCCCGGCTATCAAACGAGATAGTGTCTGGGGTCTTAAAGGCTTGAAGATAAACAAGCGGCCATCTAACTCAGAAGGCACAAAGCCCACATGGAAGAACACACCAGCCTGTGTGATCGCGTGGTCCTGAAGGGATCATTTATCAGGTATCAAAGAACAAAAAAATCATATCATTGGGTGCACACCTCCATGATACGATCACCAATGACAAACGGGTGCATAAGCAAATGTGGCGAAGAAAGCTGATGGTACCCGGCCATCAAAAGAGATAGTGTCTGGGGTCTTAAAGGCTTGAAGGTGAACAAGCGGCCATCTAGCTCAGAAGCAATAAAGCCCACATGGAAGAAGCACACCAGCCTGTGCAATCACGAGGTGCCAAAGGCATCATGCAATATATATATATATATATACACACATATATATATATATATATATACACACACACACATATATATATATATACACACATATATATATATATATATATACACACACACATATATATATATATATATACCATAGTGAATGAAGGGGGAAGTGCAGAGTGGAGACCCAGAGCCCATTTGTCAACCACTGGAGATCCCCTCATAGAGGGGTTTAGGTGAGGAGATGGGTCAGTCAGGGTGCGATGTAGTACCGATGAAGAACACAGCTTTCCCCCAGATCCTGGATACTTCCTTCCCCCAACTACCATGATCCGAATTCTACCTTGCAGGACTCGATAGGGCAGAGGTTGTATGTACACTGGTGCATATGGGAGCTGGAGACACAGGGAATCCAGGGTGGATGATACCTTCAGGACCAGGGGTCTGAGGGGTGATACTAGGAGAGTGAGGGTGAGTGGGTTGGAAAGGGGAAACCGATTACAAGGATCCACATGTGACCTCCTCCCTGGGAGATGGACGGCAGAGAAAGGGAGGAAGGGAGCCTCCGGATAGGGAAAGATATGACAAAATAACAATCTATAAATTATCAAAGGCTCATGAGGGAGGGGGCAACCGGGGAGGGAGGGGGAAAAAAAGAGGACCTGATGCAAAGGGCTTAAGTGGAGGGCAAATGCTTTGAAAATGATTAGGGCAAAGAATGTAGGGGTGTGCTTTATACAATTTATGTATGTATTTGTATAGATTGTGATAAGAGTTGTATGAGCCCCTAATAAAATGTAAAAAAAAATGTCTTTTGCCTCCTTTCCTCCTCTATTTCCCTTTACTTTCCTCCTGTCCCACTATCATGTTTGACCTTCATTTGGCTCTCAGTAATTCCTCTTTCAGCTACATTGCACTTGATCTAACCCCACCAGGCATTCTACACCTTCCTCTCCATCAATTTTAGATCTCTTGTTGTTCCCTGTCCGTGGGTCTGTTGGCTCCCCTCCCCCTTCCCTAGCTCTCCCTTTCTATTATCCCCTGGAACCGTCGGTCCCATTTTCTTCTCAGGATTGTAGGATTTGAATTTTTCTAATATGGTTATAAAGTTCTTTCCTGTTGTTTTGTTTATATAGTGGATAACATTGATTGTTTTTCTAATATGTAACCATCATTGCACCCTTGTTATGAATTCATGTTGGTCATGATGATTTACTTTACTGAGATATTTATTGTTGGCTTTATTAGGTAGGGTTTTGTTGAGATATTTTTACATTTATGTTCATAAGGGATATTGCTGTATTATTTTCTTTCCTGGCTATGTTTCTGTCTGATTTGGGTATAATGATTTTACAAGTTTCATAAAATGAATTTGGGGACTTTCCATTTTTATTATGTCCTACAATGGTTTGAATAAAATTGGTGTCAACTCTTCTTTGAATGTATTGGGAGTTTTTAATTGCATGACTCGTTTCTCTTTTCAATATGTATGTTTACTTTTCCTGCTTCAGTGTGTTCGTGTATGATAGATGGTGGTGTTGTTGCTGTTATTGGAAGGTGCTGTGGAGTTATTCCAACTCAGTGTTCCTATGGACAATAGAGCAAAACCCTGCCCCATACTGTGCAGTCCTCACTATTGTTCTTATCTTTGAGCCCAGTGATGCAGCTACTGTGTCAATCCATCTTGTTGAAGGTTTTCCTCGGTTCTAAAACCCGGTACTTTTATCATGCGTGGGACACGTCTCCAAGGTCTGTCTCCCTGGACAACATGTCCAAAGTACATTAAACCAAGTCTCGTCATTTTCTGCTACAGAGCCTTCTGGATGCACTTTTTCTAAGACAATTTTTGTTTTCAGTTCCTCTTTTTAAGTAACTTATTTTTCCTCAATTGCTGTCAGGATTCCTGTCATTTGTAACTTTCATCATGATATGTCATGATTATTTTATTTCAGTCAGCCCTGCTTTTGGTTTGTTTAGCTTCATGAGTACATTTTTTACCATGTCATGATATATTAAGGAAGTTTCCTTCTCTCTGCTCTTTTGATTGTTTTGTTTGTTTCTTCCTGTTTTTTTGTCCAATCACACATAATGTACTTGATGTTGTCCCACAGAATTCTGTGATTTTCTCTAGATTTTCTTGTCTATTTTAAAAATTATTCCTTTACCAAATTAGGTTGAGAGATTTTCTTTAATCTCACTGATGAACTCTCTCTGATTCAATTCTAGTCCATTTGCTCTTTTTTAAAATTAAAAGATCATACTACTGGGGACTCAGTTAGTTTATTGTGCCAACCTGGCCGATAAACACATGTGGGGTTAATTGAAGGGCAGAGGGATAAATGGCTCAGTGAGCCTCACCTTTCTAGTTCTCGGGTCTCTTGCTTTGTGTTCACACCAGGGTGCAACTGCTTTCGCAGTTCCCTGCTTCAGCTTGCAAGACAGACTTCCTGCAAGACATCCCCAGGGAGAAGCCACATGAACGTACCCCGATGCAGCCCTGGGTGCTGGAGCACCCACGTGGAGACCCCTGCCAGCGCTGAGATGCTTACATATTCATTGACTCAGCTTTCCTCTGCAGTCGACATCATTGTGTCTGTTTTGTGAGATGGAGCAGGACTTTGTGGACTGTTATTGGACTAATGGGTTAATGTTGGACTTGTGGGCTTGGGCAGCACTGGGTTGGGATATTTTCTTGATGCGCACTTAACCTTTACATACAACTCTCTCTTATACACAAGTTGCTGTAGATTTACTTCTCCAAAGTACCTAGACTAATAAAGGGGCTCTTAGAGCTCTTATAACAATCAATACATCAATTGTATCAAGCATATTTGTACATATGTTGCCAAGATTATTTTCTAAACATTTACTTTCTATTTGAGCCCTTACTATTAGAACCCAGGGACTCTCAAGGGGCAGGATTGTACTAGGAGGCCAAGAGGTGCAGTCCTTATGCCCTTGTGATGATACTGGCCTTGCTGTGCCCCAGGGTCAGTTAGCCCCTAGGGCAAGGCAGGGCATGAAGTGAGACCAGTGTTAAGAGCTCCGCTGGTGTAGGCAGTCCCCAAAGGAGAGAGGGCCACCGTTGATCCCAAACCCTAGCGAGGTGATCTCCTGGCTGTCTTTTCAGGCAAGTGGGGGAGATATGTCAGTTACGTGGGCGCTGACAGAAAATGAACCAGCCATGTGATGGACATGGGGCTTAGAGGAGCCAGCAGAGAGCAGGCTGCCACGGTCAGGCCTTATCAGGGGTTTAGAGGCCAGGGTCAAAATATCAGTCCCTCTTTTTCCCCTCCCTCCCCACCCCACCTTGACCCCTTGATAAATTATAAATTATTATTATTTTCATATCTTAACCAACCACTCTCTCCCATCACCCTTGGTTTCTGTTGATCGTCCCCCTGGGGTGGGGGTGTGGTTATGTGTCAATCATTGGAGTCACCTTTCTCCTGCCCTCCTGGTATCACTACTTCCATTGTTATTCCTTGATTCAGTGTGTGTCTCGAGCTCTTATCTGTATCTGTGTACATGTTCTGGTCTAGCCCGCAGTGAAAGGCAGGACTGGAGTCATGGTAGTGGGGGGTGAGGAACCTCAAGGAACCAGAGGAATATTGTATATTTCATTGGTGTTATACTGCATCCTAGTTGACTCATCCCTTGTGACCCTTTTGCAAGGAGATGTTCCATTATCTACAGATGGATTTGGGGGGGGGGGTGTGGGGTGTGTGTGTGTGTGTTTTGCGTCTTCTGATGCCTGTTACCTGATCCCATCTCATGATCACACAGGCTGGTGTGCTTCTTCCATGTGGGTTTGTTTATCAGCTAGACAGCTGCTTGTTTAACCTCAAGCCTTTCAGATCCCAGATGCTATATCTTTTGATAGAAGAGGTACCATCAGCTTTCTTTTTTTTTTTTTAATATTAGCATGGTGTGTTTTATTTTTGCAGTACTTTCACATATCCTGCTCCAATTAGTGATACTTATTTTCCCCAGAGATAAAGAAAACAAGGGAATGGGTTATTAAGCTAAACTGAAATAAGGTATGAATAGCAAACTAGTAAATGTACAAGTAATTTTCTCACATAACACTTGATCACTAGAGTATGAATAGCAGCTTCTCCAACTCTGACACCAAGCGATTACATTTAATGCGATGGAAAGTTAATGTCCAAGCCTGGGTGAGCAGCATCTGACACTTGTCAGAGCCAGTCTTAGTTTTCTGTTGTTGTTGTGGTCGGGTGCTGTCGAACCAGCTCCACCTCACAGTGACCCTCTAGACAAGAGAGCACACCCCATCCAGTCCTGAACCATCCCCAGTATCGCTCTATTTTTGCATCCTTGTTGCAGGCAATCCATCAGCTTTCTTTACCACATTTGCTTGTGCACCCATTTTGTCTTCACCGATCATGCCAGGAGGGTGAGCATCACAACATGCCAGGTTCTTAGAACAAAGTATTCTTGTATTGAAGGCAGGCCCTGAGCAGAGACCTAACGTCCATCTACTACATCAATGTCTTGCCATATATGATGTACATAGACCAATACCTCTATTTTTATGAATTAATGTATTTACATAGGTACACACTTATGCTTATACCTCTATCTATAGCTTTGCTTCCTAGATCTTTCCTGTTTCTTTTTACCTTTCTTCTACCTCACCATCACACTCACCCTTCTTCCACCTTAGTAGTTCTTCTCAGCTAAATTGCTGTTACCCCAACACCACCAGGATCTCTATGTCCTCCTCATTGTTGATTTTAATTCCTTAGTTGTTCTCCTGTCTTTGGCGTTGTTTGCTTACCACTCCCTTCCCCTGCCTCCTTCTACTCGCAAAGTCCTTTGCTCTTCTAATGCGTTATCTGTTTCTCTCATCTTAGTATTAATCTTCTGAATTTCTCTTTGCTGTGGTATACGGTTTCTAGTTTCAATTGATGTGTTATTTTAGTGCTTTCCTGAATTACTCTAAAGTGTGTGTGTGTGTGTGTGTGTTCAGTTTTTCTTTAGCTTCGCAATCTTTCCTTTCTCCCGGTTCATTGATAGTATAAAAGTATAATTTTTAATAGTTTATCAGGTAATTTCAATGCCTTTTCTTCCTGAAAAAAGGTCTTCTAGCTCTATATTGGTCATGTGCTTCAGCTGTTCTGTCTTGTTTCTTCATATAAACTTAAATTGCCTTTGCCACTGAGATGTTGTAGCATTAGTGTTTTTGTGTTTAATTGATCTTAGTATTTGAGACTGCAGACACTCCACCTATCTAGTGGTTGTTGTAAAGGATAATTTGAGAATGTGTGTGGTACTGTTTGTTGTTATTATAGCACAGTTAGCAATGGTTTGTTTGGTGGTCTCACTTACGTAAAGATGATCAGGTGGTACAGGAGTATGTATTGTCTGTCACTGTATAGGTATGACTACAGTCATAGAGGTGGCTAGGCCTGCGATTGCTGTCCACTGTCAGGTAGAACAGGAAGGGACAAAAAAAATTGCCAACGAAGAAATAATTTTTGAAAAAGAAACCAGCAAGAGACAGCGGACAAACAAGAGCAAGTGAAAGGAATTTAATAACTAGAAGTGTGTGTGTGTGTGTGTGTGTGTGTGTGTGTGTGTGTCAAAAACCAAGGTAGAGAAAAATAAAAGAGAAGCTAATCAAAACATAAAAAAGGAAAGGAAGGGAACTGGAAAAGTAAATTAAAATGGAAAGAATAGAAGTAGAAGCAGAAATAAAGAAGAAAGCAGAGTGCAGAAGTGATTAAAATAAATAAAAGGAAGTGAAGGAAATGGAAAAACAAAGAGAAAACTTGGGGTGAGGACCTTTTTGTATAGGTCACAGCCTCTAGGGGGTTGAATATTGATTCCAGATGGAGCTTGGCAGGCCTATCTGTTTTCTGTGGTCCACGTACCTGATCCAGTAGGGTGTTTTTACAGCTTAGGTGATAGCTGAGGGGAATCTTTCTGGTAGAGAAGCAGCTGGGTCAGAATGGCTAATCATGGGGGAACTTTCCACGTGTCCAAGAGCAGCGAGGGATCCAGCATTGTATTTTTTGCTAGTGCTATGAGGAGAATCTCAAGCATTTCTGGGCATGGGGGTGATAATCCATCTCTAGGCATGGGGATGTTAAACCATGAGGGCATAGCTTTGTCTTCAAGCAGAAATGGACTTACAAGGATATCTCTGTCTGGTGTATGGGTGAAGGTAGGGGCTGGCAATTGTGATATCAGGAGGGTGTGGGAAACAAGTGAGGATCCTTTCTTAGTGCCAGCTACCAATGTGCCAGGCTTCTGTCTGGATGGAATGCGTCAGGCTAGCTGACAATTCACCTGTCTGTTCTTGCACCACTTTTGTTTCCCTTCATCTTCTAGTTAGTTTTCAGTCCACTTTTCTATAATTTCTTCTGAAGCTCAAGGTTCCAAGATTACCTAGTTTTACTAGATCTCTTGTATCTTTGTTGTAAGTTGTCTGTATAGTTATTCATTATACCTGATGTCCTTAATTCATAAGTTCTTCTTTTTTTAAAAAAATATATATACTAGTTACACTCCTGGAAAATTCAGGGTTTATTAAAGTTGGGCAAAAAACCACTTCTGTGTTTACAAGTTTCTTATTGAATTTAATTTAAACTATACAATTCATTTAAGTAATTCTGATTAAAATACCAATAGCTTTAACAAAATTTGAATAAAGCAATAAATATAGTAAACTTAACTTAATTCCTTATTAACTACTTGTTGCTGTTGAGTTGATTATGATCTATCACCGTTGGAATTTTAAAATAAGCTATTAGTTTGTTTTTTATTGATGTAAAATATAATCCAAGAGGTTATTTTCCAATAATTTCTTTTCTGTGTCCCTTTTTTCCCTCAGCATTTTTTACCTCGTTGGAAGTGTGAACAGTTAATCAGACAAGGAATTCTGGAACATGTGCTGTCATAGCTTCACATTTAGACAGAGTCCAGCTCTTGGAGACATCTGTACATCTTTCCATCTACCTGACACCACTGTTTAATTGTTAAAATTACAGGCATTCTTTATGTAAAACCAGAATTACTTGACTACATAGTTTTAGTGCTCATTTCTAAGAATTTATTAGAATCCTAAGAATTCTCATCCTTGCAGTAATCTCTATCCATATATATAACATTTTATATTAGTGGTTTGTTAATTACCTTTGAGTCTTTTTCCTCTTTTCCCCCCAAACACAGTTGCATTTGGCTGTACAAGAAGAAGGCAGACCCTCATGGGTCTTACATTCGGCAGGGATGCTGTAGCATTCCTGGTGAAGCCAAGAAGCCCAAGATTCTTGAATATTTATTAATGTTTCACACAAGCAAGTTACGATGATGTGTAAGACCTCTTGCTATATTTAATGTGTAACCACAATTGTTTATCATCTGATTTGCGAAGGCAGACAGTAATGGCTAGCCTGGCACATGACTATCAATAAACTTGTGCATCAGCAACAACTAAATGCCATAAGCAAGGTAGCTTAAAACAAAGGGAAGTTTATTCTCGGTTCTGGAGGCCAGAAATCTGAAGGCAAGTGTTGACAGCACCTTGTTCTCTCTCTGAAATAAGGGAGGTCCGTATATCGTTTTTCTCAGCTTTTGGGAACTGCCAGCAATTCTTAGAGTTGCTTAGCTTGTAGTCAATCATTCATTATCTATTTACTTGTGTTTTTGGATTCAAATGCCTTTTAAAGATACCAATCACCATTTTGAAATAACAGTGAAAGCAAATAATAATTTATAAGTGTATGTATATATATAGGTAGATATGAGTTGAACCGGTGGTCTGTGGGAGTATACCTGTGTGGCAGGGACTATTTTGATATACTTATTTGTACTGTAAATATGTCAATATGTCCACGTATGTGATAGAGCATACAGGGTACAAAGTTATGAAAACTTATTCATATCCAAAAACACCTTCAAGTTCTGAGGCACTGGACTGGAAGGGTAAAGACCATAGTTTGGAGACTGTCTAGGGCAATTGGTGTAACAGTCTTTAAACCGAATGTTTTGCATTTTATTTGGATGAGTAGCAGTTACAGGGAGTCTTATAAGCTTGCGTGGTGACCAGTTAAGTTCCAACTGTTAGTCTCTTTCCATTTGGAAAAGAGTTGAAATCAAAGACCCAAACAATTAGGTTAAAGAACTATTGGACCACATGAACTCCTACCTCCTGAGGGGTACCAACTCCCACAATCAAACGGGTCCAGTTGTGTAATTGAGGGGTAAAATTAAAGAGACAACAGACAAAATAAAGTATACAATTGCTCACCTTCAGGACGGCCATGATCTCAACAGCCAGGTCCACACACAGAGAGAAAATGTATCATATTTCTAATCATGCTGTATATACATTTTGAGGACATTCAAGCCCCCTAGTGACAGGTAACCATATGCGTAACAGGAAGGGGCTGTACAATAGGTTTATGCGTGACAGGAAGGGGACGAGCTAGGAATACACACACAATAGGAAGGGGGAAACACTGGGGATACACCTGTGACAAGATACCCTCTAAGCAGCTGACCTCCAAGTGTACAGTCATTTACCATGTGTCATAATAAGGTTGTGACAACCTGGGGAAAACCTTTCTGTATCCCACAACCTCTCTAACCTTAAGACGAGGAGAACTGGAAGGTTCCTGGCTACCACTCTAGTAAAAATCGAAGATCCTGAACAGAGTAGGAGAGAAAAGACCAGCTTCACTGGTCTGATAAAGACAGGTAGAGAATCCCCTCTCCCCCTAAGACTATAACCCTTAAACATCCGTCAAACCTGAAAATGAACCTATTCCCAGAGATCATTTTTATGCCATACTGGACAGACCTGTAAAATAGTAACACTTGTGAGGACTCATGAGAACAAAGTATACTGACAATCATATGAGAAGAAATGTTGCTAAAAGCCAAGTTCAGAAGGCAGGAAGAGGGTGAAATGGGAACCCAAAAAGGATGTTTAAGGGATTACAACTAATGTCACAAAAGAAACAAATTAAGAATTGTTGAATGCGAAACTAATTCTGTAAACAGGTACAATGATGAAGTGTTCTTTAATTAAATAAAAACTTAGTATTAGATTGTTGTTGCTGTGCATGTTGGGTGCTGTTTAAGATTTTCAACTCAGCAACCCCATAAGTGTTTGTTGGGGCTGTAGTTTTGGTCATCTCTACTATATTTTAAATTATGAAATGATGAAATGTTAAGTAAGTGAGTAAAGCTTTTCCAAAAAGTCATGTGGAAATAGAACTAAAAGATAATCAAGAAGGACTTCTGCCAAGATTAAATAGACACCGAGAGATTGAGACAGAGTCACAGAACAGAGGCAGGGTTCAGACAAAAATGAGTGAAAGAGAAAGATTTTATTGAGGGAAAAGAACTCCCAGATGGATTCCACAACCCAACAAGAATAGGTTAAGGAAGTCGCGCATGGTGCTAGGGTGGCAGGATATATACATATTATATGAGCTTAAAGGCATATGGGCCGGTAAGGGGAAGGGAGGTTCTTTGTACTGCGGCTGCAAGTTTCGGAGCAGGAGATGACCTGTCCATAAATCATCTTGTTCTCAGCAAACTTGCTTCCTGGCACGCTGGGGGGGAGTCTGTGTTCTGCCCGGGGGTAAGCTTTGTGACATGCTGGAGGCAGCTGCTTTGAAGTTCAGCAGGTCATTTGTCTTCTTGAGAGGCTGGTGCAAGGGGCTGCCTGGTCCGGACCTGGCCCAAACAGACACACTACCAAGATCCTGTACAAGAAATATGTGAAAGACCAAATAAAACACGAATGAAAATCCAGGGACCCTCAGTTTTAGAGGAAAGGATAGAGAGATTATTTGAATGCTGACTACAAGAAGCTGAATAAAATCTAAATATGAAGACACGAGACTAGTAAATTCTCAACTGACATTACAGCACATCCATTATGAAATTTGTGTTTAATGTGAAATCATCACTATAATCAACATTGGAAGATTTTCTTCTTGTACCCATTGCTGTTGAACATTATGAAGTTTTGTGAACAGGGTTTGATCAGAACAATGAGCTGACAACTGCCCCATATCAATAGCTGGCAGCCCAGGTGCCCAGCCCTCCCCCTCCCCCCACCCATTTACCATAGGAGTTCTACCTACAGGTGGGGGCCACTTTTTGACTAATGATAGTGGCCAACATCTTCTAAATCTGTTCTCAACTGCACTCCGCAGTGAACAGAGAATTATAATCATTCCCGTTCTGTGTCACACCCATAAGGAGACAGGTGCTTAGCACCTAACAACATATAATCACCAATTAAGTACAAATAGTACCATTACAGTACACTGAAGAATTCAATTTCATTTCACCCAAAGAAACAATTCACCAAAATAAAGATCTAGAAACCCTTTCTAAGGAAGAAATGTCATGGGAACTTCCTAATAGTTAATAATTGGGCATTTTACATAGAGAATATTGCAAGGCAAACAAAACTTTGGGAAAATTCAGGGACGACTACAATAACAAAATAAATGAAACATTAGAAATTATACCAACACAGCAAATTAAAATCCAAAAGATTACAGAAGTAGGTAGCATTGAAGGTAAGTCAATGAAATGTAATCAAGAAGAAACATTCATCAAGAGAAGACAAAGCTCATTAAGCTGATCATTTTTAGGTGCTATTTAGTTGGTTCCTCATAGCAACCCAGTGTACAAAAGAGCAAAATACTACCGTCCTGTGCCTCTTCACAATTAGGTTTGAACTTGTAACCATTTTATCAGTCCATTGTGAGAATCTTATTTACTACCCTATTTTAACAAGTCTGATGTCCAACATCTTGAGACAATATGCTCAAAGTATGTGAAATGAAATCTTGCCATCTTTACCATTAAGGATCATTCTAGCTGTATTTGTTCTAGAATACTTGTTCTGCCTGTCCCTGGTCTTCTCACTGTTCTTCATCAATACCATGATTCAAATGTATCCATTCTTCTCTGGTCTCAATGCCCAAATGCCACACTCTCTTGGGTCAGACAGGTCTCAGTCTCAAAGTGACTCCCTTGCTCTTCAACACTAAAATGTCTTGTGCAGCAGATTTGTCCAGTGCAATACTGTTTGTTTTCTTGACTGCTCCTTCCATGGGCATTGCTTGTCAATCCAAGCAGAATGACATTTTAGATAATATTAGTCTTTACCATAATGTTGACTACTGATTATAAGGGTTTTGGTTTCCTTTGCATTGAGTTGTATTCCATACTGAAGATTGCAACCCTTGATCTTCATCAGCAAGTGTTTCAGGTCCTCACCTGTAGCAGTTGAGGTGTCATCTGTATATTGTAAGTTGTTAATAAACACTCTCTCCAATCCTGGGCCTGTCTTCATATGTTCTTAGATTATTACTTCACCATATATTTTGATTAAATATGGCGAAAGAAAGCAGCTCTGACATGAATATTAGCTGCTTTTAAACAGCCCCATATTGTTCTATTCCAATGAATGCCTCAAATACCACTTGGTTTGTACAGGGATGATCAAGGGTTGAGGAATTCCCATTTTTCCAAATGTGATCAATAGTTATGATCTATGTACCCTGTTACCTTTACAACGCAAGTAGCAACAGTTGTTATCTTTGTTCAGCCAAGATCCATCTCATATAATCAATGATAAATCCTTTGTTCCACATCCTCTCCTGAATCTGACTTGAATTTCTGGCAGCACTCTGTTGATTGTAACCATTGATGAATTTTTTTCAGCAAAAGTTGATTTAACAGATATTAATATAAGAAGTTTGATAACTTCTGCAGTCTGTTGTGTCACCTTTCTTTGACGTAGGCACAGATTTTCAGTTGGCCTTGTAACCTTGTGCCAAATTTCTTAGGCATAGACGAGCCTGTATATTACTTCGCTGAAGAAACATTTCCATTGACCAATTGCAGGAACTTTATTTTTTGCGAATGCCTTTGATAGGGCTTGGACTTCTTCCTTCAATACCATTGGTTTGTGATCAGAAGTTACCTCTTAAAATAGCTGAATGTACTTTTCAGTACAGTGAGTGTTCTTCCCATCATCTTTGGGTACTTCCTGCTTTGTTCAATATTTTGCCCATAGGAATCCTTAATGTTTAACTCAATGCTTGGATTTTTTTTTTTCAGTCCTTCAGCATGAGATATGTTGAGTGTGTTCTTCCTTTTTGGTTTTCTAACTTCAAGTCTGCATATTTGATACTTTGTCTCATTAATCTGCCCTTTGTGATTTTCTGTGAACTTCATTTCTTAAATTTATTACAGTTGATCTATGATCAACTGCAAGTTTTAGGGTCTCTTCTGATATCTGCTTTGTTTTCTTTTTATTGGCATATTGCTTTCTTATTATATAACCTTGTCATTTATTTCATCCCACAGCATATCAGTTGTCATCAGTGTTGTTAATATTTAATGCTGTTCTTGATGTGTCTATAAAATTGAGGTGGGATATATGCAAGGTCATATTGGGGCTTTTGTGGGCATGTTTTAATTTTCAACATCAACCTGAACTTTTATGTGAGCAATTGATGTTCTGTTTCACAGTCAGCCTTTTGGCTGCTATTACTGAGCTTCTCTGTCATCTCTTCCCATGGAGGTAGTCAGTATGAGACCTATCTATACATTCTGTATGCTGTCTATCCAAGTACACATTATGTTGTTGAAAAAGGTATTGCATTTAAGTCCATCTCAGAAAATTCTATCATGCAATCAGCAACTTTTGTTTCTCTGAAGCCATAGTTTCAAACTATTGTCCCTCTTTGTTCCAGCTCTCATTCCAATTATCAATAATGCATCTTGATTATATTTGTGATCAGTTCAGACTGAAGTTGGTAGAATTCAATTTCTTTATTCTTAAATTAGAATAATAGTCATACTAATTGGGCTTCCTTGTAGGTATATAGATATTTTCATATTACAGAAAGCATTGTACTTTAAGTTTTGAAATTCTCTTTAATCCACATTCACACAATTCAATAGTTCAGTCATATCAAGAAGAATTGTACAATCATTACCACAATTTCAGAATATTTTCTCTATACCCCCCCACTCCCATGGTTAAATCATCTTTAAATTGAGTTGTGTAATCACCTTGAGTCCTAGTACTCACTCCCCCTCCCACCTTCATTGTTTACTTCCGAAATAGCCTCACCCTCCCCAATCCCTGCTCACCCACCCCTATATCTCCTAGAAACCCTTTCATCAGTTAACTATATTTATCCACTCCTGTGCTTCAACTGGTAAATCCAACAGAAATAATAACAAAAAATAAAATGATATGGATAAGACAATAATATATAAAGACAAATAAAAAGCACCACCATCATTTTTTTTTTTCCTAACCCACCACCATCAATATTTTAAAGGCCAGGGAAGAAGTTTTTATCATGGAGTAAGCAAGAGATCCTTACACCTAGAACAAATTCAGGATGGATCTAGAAGGTCAACTGATCAAATCCCAAGTTTGATCCAGCATAATCAGGATGACAATGATTTTTGTTTGGTAGTAAGTATTTCAGACCTTTGCCTGTAACTAGAGATCTGCCAGTGGCTTAATTTGTCTTGATATTCTGCAGATGGATTTTGGGCTCCCACTGTCCTCCATAGCCTTCCACAAATTGGGTGTTCATAATTTTAGGTCTGATATTACTTCTTTCATCATATTTGAGTTTATTGTCATCTTTGACTCATACGAGCTGGTTTTCTTCCATGTTGGCTTAGTGGACTCCTTACTTAGATGGCTTTTTATTTGAATACACACCTTAAAACCACAAACACGATTCCACTTGAGAGCCAGGCACCATCTGCTTTCTCACCACAATGCATAGGACACTCTTCAGTGATCTTTTCATGTGAGTGAGTATTGAGCAGGGCCATGTTTTCAGAACTGACTATTCTTGGGCTGGAGCTAGAGTTCATTTGGGGCCCATAATCTAGCTGCTTCTCCCGGGGATATTCATGACTCAGGTTTACTGTGGTGGTTGTGTGTGTTAGTCCAGGTAGAGAGATCCAGGGAGACACTCGTGTATAAAAAAGAACTTTATATAAAAGAGCAACTGTATATTGAGAAAACATCCCTGCCCAGTCCAGATCAAGTCCATAAGTCTGATATTAGTCCATATGTCCAATACCAGTCTATAAATTCCTCTTCAGACTCAAGCAACACATGCAATGATGTTGAATGAGGAAAATCACAGGCCAGTGGGTGAAAAATCGGGATCCAGTGGTGGTGGAAGCATCTGAGCGATGTCATGGGTCTCCATATGACTCCTCCATCTCCAGGGCCCTGGCTCCATCAGTGTAGCTCCCAGTGGCTTGTCAACAGGAATGTCTCACAGGGAGACAAACAGAGTGAATCAGATACAGAAAACCTTAAGAGTAGAAACAACATTGTCAGAGATGGTGCCAGAAGATGAGCCTTCAGTCCAGAAGACACTCAGTATGACTCCAGGAGAACTGCCTTCACAAAGTAGAGTCTATTGTGATGTGGGTGGAATACACCCTACATGAGTAAAGCCTTCAGGACCTTCATTTACTGATGGGAAATGACTCAAAAGGAGAAGAGATAGCTGAAAACACCAATTACCATATATGCTTGAGTGTAAGCCACGTTTTTTGTTTTTTGTTTTTTAATTTTAACAATTTATTAGGGGCTCATACAATTCTTATCACAGTTCATACATATACATAAATCAATTGTATAAAGCACATCTGTACAGTCTTTGCCCTAATCATTTTTTCTCCTCTTTTCTTTTTTTACATTTTATTAGGGACTCATACAACTCTTATCACCATCCATACATATACATACATCAATTGTATAAAGCACATCCATACATTCCCTGCCCCAATCATTCTCAAGGCATTTGCTCTCCACTTAAGCCCCTTGCATCAGGTCCTCTTTTTTTTTCCCCCTCCCTCCCCTTTCTCCCCTCCCTCATGTGCCCTTGCTAATTTATACATCGTTATTTTGTCATATCTTGCCCTATCCGGAGTCTCCCTTCCCCCCTTCTCTGCTGTCCCTCTCCCAGGGAAGAGGTCACATGTGGATCCTTGTAATCAGTTCCCCCTTTCCAACCCACTCACCCTCCACTCTCCCAGCATCGTCCCTCACACCCTTGGTCCTGAAGGTATCATCCACCCTGGATTCCCTGTACCTCCAGCCCTCATATGTACCAGTGTACAGCCTCTGTCCTATCCAGGCCTGCAAGTTAGAATTTGGATCATGGTAGTTGGGGGGGGGGGAAGCATCCAGGATCTGGGGGAAAGCTGTGTTCTTCATCGGTACTACCTCGCACCCTAATTAACCCATCTCCTCTCCTAAATGCCTCTATGAGGGGATCTCCATTGGCCGACACTTGGGCCTTGGGTCTCCACTCTGCACTTCCCCCTTCATTTAATATGGTATATATATACATATACACATACATACACACACTTATATCGTTGTTTGTTTTTTTTTGCATGATGCCTTATACCTGGTCCCTTGGCACCTCGTGATCGCACTGGCCGGTGTGCTTCTTCCATGTGGGTAAGCCACGTTTTTCAGCACATTTTAATGTAATTTTTGTGGTAAAATTAGGTGCTTCGGCAGATATTCAGGTCATATACTTGAGTATATACAGTAATGGAACTTAGAATGTAGGGATTTAGGAAAATTGAGAGTTGTAAAAAATGAAATGGAAGACAGAAATAGATATTCGTGATGTTAGTGAACCAAAATGGACTAGCATTGGCCATTCTGAATCTAAATGTAGCTTGCTGAGAATGATAGATTCAAGAGGAATAGTGTTTCATGCATTGTCAAAAAGGACATTTCAAGATCTAGAGTATAATGCTGTCTGTGATGCAAAATCTATCCTCATATAAGGAAATCCAAACAATTGTGATTATTCAAATTTACATACCAACCATTCAAGCTAGTGATACAGAAATTGAAAATTTCTACCTATGTACCTATGTCTCCATTCTGTAATTTATCAAACATGGGAATACTGCATAGTTTAAAATCATGAAAGGTGTTAGTCAGGTTTATACTGTCTTACCATACTTACTCAATCTGTATGATTAGCTCGATTATATGAAGAATGTGACACCAGAATTGGAGGAAGGCATATTAACAAACTGCAATATGCGGATGTCAAAACCTTGCTTGCTGAAAATGAAGAGAAATGGAAGCACTTGCTGATGAAGGTCAAGGATTGCAGCCTTCAGTATGGGTTACTACTCTATAAGGTAAACCAAAATACAACTGGACCAGTAGGTAACAGCATGATAAATGGAGAAAAGGTTGAAGTTGTCAAGGATTTTGTCTTGATTGGATCCACAATCAATGCTCATGGATGCAGCAGTCAAAGAGATCAGAAGACATGTATTTGGGTAACTGAATATTTTGAGTACCAAGTTGCACCTGACCATGCCGTGGCATTTTTTTTTCTTTTTTTACATTTTATTAGGGACTCATACAACTCTTATCACCATCCATACATATACATACATCAATTGTATAAAGCACATCCATACATTCCCTGCCCCAATCATTCTCAAGGCATTTGCTCTCCACTTAAGCCCCTTGCATCAGGTCCTCTTTTTTTTTCCCCACTCCCTCCCCTTTCTCCCCTCCCTCATGTGCCCTTGGTAATTTATACATCGTTATTTTGTCATATCTTACCCTATCAGGAGTCTCCCTTCCCCCCTTCTCTGCTGTCCCTCTCCCAGGGAAGAGGTCACATGTGGATCCTTGTAATCAGTTCCCCCTTTCCAACCCACTCACCCTCCACTCTCCCAGCATCGTCCCTCACACCCTTGGTCCTGAAGGTATCATCCACCCTGGATTCCCTGTGCCTCCAGCCCTCATATGTACCAGTGTACAGCCTCTGTCCTATCCAGGCCTGCAAGGTAGAATTCGGATCATGGTAGTTGGGGTGAGGAAGCATCCAGGATCTGGGGGAAAGCTGTGTTCTTCATCGGTACTACCTCACACCCTAATTAACCCATCTCCTCGCCTAAACGCCTCTATGAGGGGATCTCCATTGGCCGACACTTGGGCCTTGGGTCTCCACTCTGCACTTACCCCTTCATTTAATATGGCATATATATATACATATATACACATACATATACACATATATACACATACATACACACACTTACATCTTTTTTTTAATTTTTTTATTTTAACAATTTATTGGGGCTGATACAATTCTTTTCACAGTTCATACATATACATACATCAATTGTATAAAGCACATCTGTACAGTCTTTGCCCTAATCATTTTTTTCTCTTTTCTTCTTTTACATTTTATTAGGGACTCAAGCAACTCTTACCACAATCCATACATATACATACATCAATTGTATAAAGCACATCCATACATTCCCTGCCCTAATCATTCTCAAGGCATTTGCTCTCCACTTAAGCCCCTTGCATCAGGTCCTCTTTTTTCCACCCCCCTCCCTCCCCAAACCCCCCTCCCTCGTATGCCCTTGGTAATTTATACCTCGTTATTTTGTCATATCTTGCCCTATCCAGAGTCTCCTTTCCCCCCTTCTCTGCTGTCCCTCTCCCAGGGAAGAGGTCACATGTGGATCCTTGTAATCAGATCCCCCTTTCCAACCCACTCACCCTCCACTCTCCCAGCATCGTCCCTCACACCCTTGGTCCTGAAGGTATCATCCACCCTGGATTCCCTGTACCTCCAACCCTCATATGTACACGTGTACAGCCTCTGTCCTATCCAGCCGTGCAAGGAAGAATTCGCATCATGGTAGTTGGGGGGAGGAAGCATCCAGGATCTGGGGGAAAGCTGTGTTCTTCATCGATACTACCTCACACCCTAATTAACCCATCTCCTCTCCTAAACCCCTCTATGAGGGGATCTCCATTGGTCGACACTTGGGCCTTGGGTCTCCACTCTGCATTTCCCCCTTCATTTATTATGATATATATATATACATATATACATACATATATACATATACACATATATACACATACATACACACACATATCTTTTTTTTTTTTTTTGCATGATGCCTTATACCTGATCCCTTGGGCACCTCGGGATCGCACTGGCCGATGTGCTTCTTCCATGTGGGCTTATTTGCTTCTGAGCTAGATGGCCGCTTGTTCACCTTCAAGCCTTTAAGATCCCAGACACTATCTCTTTTGATAGCCGGGCACCATCAGCTTTCTTCACCACATTTGCTTATGCACCCATTTGTCTTCAGCGGTCCTATCATGGAGGTGTGCAGTCAATGATATGATTTTTTGTTCTTTGATGCCTGGTAACTGATCCCTTTGGGACCACTCGATCACACAGGCTGGTGTGTTCTTCCATGAGGACTTTGTTTCTTCTGAGCTAGATGGCTGCTTGTTTATCTTCAAGCCTTTAAGACCCCAGTCACTATCTCTTTTGATAGCCGGGCACCATCAGCTTTCTTCACCACATTTACTTGTTCACCCACTTTGGCTCCAGCCGTTGTGTTGGGAGAGTGAGCATCATAGAGTTCCAATTTAATAAAAGAAGGTATTCATACATTGAGGGAGTGTTTGAGTAGAGGCCCAAGGTCCTTCCGCCACCTTAATACTTGACCTATAAATATAGACACATAGATCTATTTCCCCATCCTCCTATATATATTTGCATGTACCTGTCTTTGTCTAGACCTCCATGAATGCCCTTTGACTCCTAGCTCTTTCCTCCATCTCCCTTGACCTTCCTCCTGCCCTACTACCATGCTTCATCGCCACCTGGGCTAGAGTATACCTCTTCTCTAATCAACCTTACCCTTGATCATTTCCCACCAGGCCTGCCACTCCCCCTTCTCTACCATTTTGGGTCCCATGTTTTTCCCTTGTCCCTGGGTTTGTTAACACCACTTCCTTATACCCCTCTACCCCCCCACCCCAAGTCCCCCCGGAACTGTCGGTCCCGTTGTTTTTCCTCCAGATAGTTCATCCAGCCTGTCCTATTCAGACAGACCTGTGGAGACACTAACATGCACGAAAACAAGACAGAGGAAAACAAAGCAACAATATACAACCAGGCATCAAAACAACAAAAACAAACCACTGACAAAGAACAGAACAAAACAGTTCACAAGAGAAAAGCTTGTAGTTAGTTCAGGGATCGTTTGCTGGCCCTTAGGAGCGTTTTCCAGTCCAGTCTTTTGGGGGCCATGGCATTTTTAATCATCTCATTCCCATGTAAAAATTGGACATTGATTAAGGAAGATCAATGTAGAATCGATGTATTTGAATTATGGTGCTTGTGAAAAATATTGGAAGTAATTGGACTGCCAAAAAACAACAACAAATCTGTCTTGGAAGAAGTACAGCCGGAATGCTCCTTAGATACAAGGATGGCAAGATGTTGGACATTGGACAGGTTTTCAGGAGAGACCAGTCCCTGAAAGAATGCTTGTTACAGAAAAGGCACAGCATAAAAGATGGATTGACATGACTGAAATCATAGGCAGAAAGAGAAAACGTGTGTAAGGATGACACAAGAAACAAGCACTGTTTCCTTATGTTGTCGATAGGGTCACCGAATCTGCACTGACTGGGTGGCACCTAACAAAACAAGATTGAATATATGCCATCAGTTATATCTATTTTTTATGTTCAAATAAATCTTTATTTTTTTAAATCATTTTATTGGGGGCTCATACAACTCTTATCACAATCCATAGCACATCAATTGTGTCAAGCACATTTGTACATTCGTTGCCCACATCATTCTCAAAACATTTGCTCTCCACTTAAGCCCTTGGCATCAGCTCCTCATTCCCCCCCCCCACCCGTCACTGCCCTCTCTCTCATTAACCCTTGGCAATGTATTATTTTGTAATATCTTGCACTGTCCAACATCGCCCTCCACCAACTTTTCTGTTGTCCATTCCCCAGGGAGGAGGTTATATGTACATCCTTGTAATCGGTTTCCCCTCCACCCCCCCTACTTCCACCCTCCTGGTATCCCCACTCTCACCACTGGTCCTGAAGGGATCATCTGTCCTGGATTCCCTGTTTTTCCAGTTCCTATCTGTACCAGTGTACATCCTCTCATCTAGCCAGATTTGTAAATTAGAATTGGGATCATGATAGTGGTGGGGAAGGAAGCATTAAAGAACTAGAAGAAAGTTGTAAGTTTCATTGTTGCTACAATGCATCCTGATTGGCTGTCTCGCCCCACCCCCCAACCCTTCTGTAAGGGGATGTCCAGTTGTCTACAGATGAGTCTCTCTTGGTTCCCTAATCTGCACCCCCCTCGTTCACAATGATAATATTTTTTGTTCTTTGATGGCTCCTACCTCATCCCTTTGACACCTCATAATCCCACAGGCTGGTGTGCTTCTTCCATGTGGGCTTTGTTGCTCCTCAGCTAGATGGTCGCTTGTTTACCTTGAGTCTTTAAGACCTTAGACACTATATCTTTTGCCACCATCAGTTTTCTTCACCACATTTGCTTATACACTCATTTGTCTTCATCGATTGTGTTGGGAAGGTGAGCATCATGGAATGCCAGTTTAATAGAACACAGTGTTGCATTGAGGCAGTACTTGAATGGAGGCCCAATGTCTATCTACTACCTTAATACTAAACTTTGAGGGCCCACCAGTCCCTTCAAACCTTGTGGATCTGTGCCTACTTATCTTTATGATGCGCCTCCTGCGACCCAGCAGTGTTGAATTTCCCTCTTAGTAGCTCTCCTGGGTTGATTTCTGTGGAGTCCCTCTGGTATGTGTTACTCAGTCACCATCTTCCCTCCAAGATAGTTTTTTTTAAAAAACATTTTATTAGGGGCTCATACATCCAAGATAGTTTTTATTGATTGTGTTATTAAACTTTTTTTGGTCTTCATTGCCTTTTTTCTTGACATTTTTTTTTCTTTGAGAGTGGTGTATTGAAGTCTTCTGTTCTTACTGTCGATGTGTCTTGGTCCTTTTTCAATTCTATGAGGATCTGATGTATTTCAAAGGTATTTCATTGAGTGCATAGATGACTATTATAGTTATGGTTTTCTGAGCTATTTTTCCCTTTATCATTATGTAGTATTCAATCTTTTCTCGTTATGTTGTTTACCTTGAAGTTTATCTTCTTGGAGATTAATATTGTTACCCCTGCTGAGTTTTGTTGCTGTTTGCTGGGTATGCTTTTGTTCCACCTCTGATTTTTAATGTCTTCAAGTCTCTGTTTGTGAGGTGTTTTTCTTGTAGGCAGCATATTGATGGGGCTTGCTTTCTTATCCATTCAGCTTCTCTCTGTCTCTGTACTGGTGTATTTAGTACATTAACATTCAGTGAAATTATTGACATGTATGTGTATTTGTTTCCACCATTTTGGTTTATATATGCGTGTGTTGTGTGTTTGGATGTGTATTGTGTTCAGTTTCTTTGTTCTTCCTGTGTCGTTCCCTTGCTCTGGGTGTTGTTCCGTGTGTGCTGGTTTTTGTGAGGAATTGTCTTGAATGTTGGTTTCAGGTTTGTCTGTTGTTGCTGTTGGTTTTTTTGGCCACAGTACTTCATTGAGTATTTTTTGTAATGGTGGTCTTGCTTTTGGCTTTTCTTGTCTTGAAATAATTGTATTATACCACCATATTTAGTTGCTGAACCTTTGTGTGTAATTGATCTTTTTCTCTAGGTGCTTTTAGATTGTTTGTTGTTTCCGTTCTGATGTTCGACATCTTGACTACAATATGCCGTGGAGTTTGCCTTTTAGAATCTCTCCTGGCTGGGGTTCTTTTGGCTTCCTAAACAATCGTCTTTTTCTCTTTTAGACATTGAGCAAAGTTCTTTGGCTGGCGCTCTTGGACTATTCTCTGTGTGGATGTAACTTTGTTTGTTTCTTCCTCTTTGGGAATTCCTACAAGATGCAGGTTGTTCCTCTTAATGGTGTCCCACATTATTATCAAGCTTTTCTCAGTCTCTTTTGCATTTTTTGGTTATTTGTCCTTCCTTTAGATTGGAATCTATAGATTTGTCTTTCAGTTCACTAATTTGGGTTTCTATCTCTTCAATTCTCTATCTCTATTTTTTTTACAGCCTCCCGCTTTTCCTTTATAGCAGGGGTGTCAAACTGGCCCTGTCGGCCGCATGTAGCCCCTGAGGAGCTTTTTTTGTGGCCTGCGATGCTCTGAAATAAAATGAAAATAGAAAAAATTGTTATGAAGAAAATAGCACTTAGGGGAGATCGAGGCAATACCGTACACACAATTCCCTCGTTAACCCTTTATCTGAAGATGAGTATACATGTGGCCCAGTGCTTTCTGGGGGGCCTGTGGATGTGTATAAATGCACTGACCTAGTTCCAGTGATGATTGGAAGCGATCTGTCTGCCACTCTCAGTGTCACATAATGTAAAGAGATCCCAATAGTGAAAAGGTGAAAAATAGCACTCTGGGTTGTGCTGTTATGATCATACCTAGCAGCAGTGCTAGTGAACATTTTTAGAGGGAAGCCATTACAATTGTGCATCACGTTTGTCAGCTGCCCAAATCTTGGTGTTTTTTATTAGTTACCTTGTTATATTTTCCGGTCACAACATAAGACGTAGTGAAAACTAGTAGAAGGAAAGCACTGTCAAGTTAAGGGTAAAACAATAATTTTAGTTTTATAAATACATTAAATAAAATAAATATTTAAATAAAAGCTATTATAGTATTTTAATTATCCTATCCATATTCCTGAATCCTCACTTCAAAATAGAAATTGAACAAAATTTGTAAATGTGATGTGGCCCATGTGAATCTTGCCTGTTGCACCAAATGGCCCGCTTTTTAATTGAGTTTGACACCCCTGCTTTGTAATTCTGCTATTTATTGTAGTGTTTGATTTTTGTGTTTCTGTTTGTTTCTCTAATGAGGTTATAGCTTTTCTATTGTTTTATTTTTCCTTTCAGATTTCTTTCAGCTGTTGCATGAGCACAAACATCATTCTTTACATTCTTTTTCTGGGAAATCCATAACTTGTACAGTTTCAGGTATTACATTTAAGTCTGATTGCTATTTGGTTATTTGTTTATGTTTCTCTTGTTTTGTGTGTGTGTGTGTGTGTGTGTGTGACTAATATCTTCTGTTGTTTCCTTGTCATCTTGGAGTCTATTGGGAGTGTTATGTAGGCGATGTTATTTGGAACTGGTTAACTCTATTAGGTGGTGCAGAAGAGGGCTAATGGATAGTTAGTATTAAGTGTCTGAGGGAGGTTGCTAATTTATGTGTTAAGGGAGTCATATGAAATTTGGGGAGGAAATGTTATGAGTGTTGGGAGAGTGAAGGAAGCAGTAGGTTAAAAAAGAGGGTGGAGGATCAGGTAGTGTTATATAGTAGGTTAAAGGAAGGGGTATTTGGCCCTGAAATGCCTCATTTGCAACGATGGATCAATGGGTACTAGTATTTGAGAGCAAAAACAATTTTAAATATTGTGATAGTAGTATTAGTCTTTGGTTTTATGAGTCTGAAAATGTAAGAAAAATTTTGATGATCAGTACAGTGAAACTAAAAGACAGGTTAATGATGTTATGAAGTAAAACTTTGGATATTTAGACTAAAGAAAGGAAAATGAAAGAAAAGGGGTAAGAGATGACAGTTTTAATAATAGTAATAGGAAAAATCATACTAGCATAAGATGCAGGAGAGCTGTTAATGTATGTTTGTCCGGGACACTAAGCTTCACACAGAGCTTAGTCTCTGTTGTGGGTGCGAACTAGTAGGTAGATGGGGTGTTAGGGGTCTAGGAAATAAACCAATGAGATCGGAAGGAAAAAACATAAAGTAATATATCATACAAATATATACAAATGATATATATAAACTCCCTTATATAAATTCCCTGCCTGGGCTTGTAAAACCTGTTCTGCCTGCCAAACCTGCTCCAGCTTCTTGTTTTGTGATGCAAATACTTAGTCAATGAGTCAGGTGTATGCAATCCAGGTATGTGTAACAAGTAATATGAAAATAAATCCTCAGAGTGGCCCAATTATTTAAGGTACCTGGCCTTTGGGTGTCTTCTGATCAGGGGTTGTGCTGAGTGGTACCTCAGGAGGGGGCTGGAGCTCTTGGTGTTAATCACTTAACACCTGCTTTCAGCTGCCCTGTTCTCAGCCCTGTGAGGCTCAGTAAGCTGTGAAGTACCCACTACTAGGAGTGAGTCCTAGATGGGGGATCTCCACTGGCAGTCTTCTGGTCTTGGCAGGAAGCCAAAGAAATTTATATTTTTATTTTCCCTGGTCCCAGTCTGGTCACTTCGAATTATGATCCTTTTGCTCTATCACACCCCACTGGCACGTACCCCCCACCCCCTCAGCTAGCTTCCCAATTCAAAGACCCGGGAATCTCCCCTCAGGCGGCCGAGGGGAGATGCCCTAAGCGGTTCTAATTGGCTGGTGTTTCTGCTCTCTCGTTGTAGTCTATTTGTGTCTACCTATCTTTATGGTGACAATCCTATGGTCTGGAAGTGCTATCCCTTTCAGTAACTCTTTAGCGCTGTTCTCTGCAGTGTGTGCTGCTTGGTCATCCTCCTCCTCCCAGCTGCCCCTCAATCCCCTCTCAGGTGCTGCTTATCTCCTCTTGCTGCTCTCATTGTCTTTCTTATTTGAAAGTTCATATCCCCTAGGAGGAGTCATCAGGCTGTAACCTGTTTGATAGGTGGGACTAGTGCTACAGTTTCCCACAGGGTCACGTTGACATAACATCTAACTGCCACAACAGCTAAAGGCAAACTGCTTGTGCTGCTCCTTTAAAACTGGAATTGAGAAAAACACATTTGCCCAATTAGTAGCTGCTATCAGATACTAGAAGAGATATTAATCTACTCAAGCAATAAAACGATTTCTGGGACAGCAGCTGCAATTGGAGTCACCACCTGGATAAGTTTCCAGGCACCCCCTGCCATTCTCAAAGATCCATCTGTTTTTTGCACTGACCAAATTGACAGGGACAGAAGAGGCATTTTCTGCCTGCAATATGGGAATTAACAGAAGACCTTGTGAGAACAGGTTAGTAAGCAGGTCAACCTTGAAGCTAGGCCCTAATGAATGTCCTCACACAGCAGTGCTGCTGGAGATAAATCTGACAGCACACTGATCCAGAGACAAAAGCTGAGATTGCAATTTAAAGAGCCTCAAGGGTGGTCTAAATAACTAATTAGAAAGCTAATTGTACATCTGTGGAGTGGCAAACTCCTCCCCTTTAAAACTGTCTTTTAGAAACTAGGAGTCTTCCCCTAGACAATGAATGACCCTTCTTAATTTGTGAAAGGGGCCCCCACTACATTCCGGGAGCAAAGCATATTTTATCTATGCTTAAGGTATCCTTTTCACCATGCCAGAAGGACTCACATACTTTCTTTGGAAATGATTCTATCTATGCTTTAATAAAATTGTTGCCCAGCCTGTGTGATCACAAGGTGTAGATGGGATCAGAAAGTGTTAGGGAGCTAGAGGCAGAAACCTCTACCTCTACCTGCCAAGGCCTCCCTCCACCCTTACAGACTGTGGGAAGCTGCTCCAGGCTGGATGGCATGAATAAATTCAGGCAGTTGAGACGAAGCCAGTACTCTTGGGAGGACCTCAATCTAGGCCAGGTAAGCTTAATTGAGTCAATGGAGTCAACCAGTACTGTCAACCACGCCTCCCAGTGGAGGGCCCTGAAAAGTCAGAATTGCAAGGAGATGACAAGCAATTCTCCAGGTCTCCAGACCCCATATGCTAATTGCCATACATTCCTCACTACCCCTGTAAAAACCCTCGCCCCCAGCTGCTGAATGGGACTTCCCTGACCTGTCCGCCTAGGTCACGAAACCTCGGCAGGGAGCCGCAGGAGCCGCCCTACTGCCCCACCTAATAAAGCTATTTCTGTTTCTGCTTTCCTTGTCCTGTCAGTTATGTCTGTCTTCCTCCCTGTACCTCAGTTTCACCTTTACACTTCTATCCTTTATAAAAATTCACTTGGATCACAAACCAGGCTTCGGTGTGAATTCATTCTCATGGGAAGCCAATGACCCAGGTATTTCCACCTGAGGAATCTAACAGTATCAGACATCAGGAGACCCCAAACCATCATATGATGTGAATGAAGGGAGTCGGATGGAGACTCAAAGCCCATCTGTAGACAATTGGACATCCCTCACAGGAGGGACAAGTCAGCCAGAGTGCAGTACAGCACCAACGAGACACACATTTCTTTAGTTCTTTAGTGCTTCCCGCACCCCATCCCACCCACCTATCATGACCCCACTTCTACTTTACAAATCCCAGTTCTAGCTTACAAATCTAGCTAGACCAGATGGTACAGATAAGAGCTCTTGTCACACGGGATCCAGGACAGATAAACACATCAGGAACAGTAATGGGAGTAGCAATACTATCAGCGTAGGCCACTTAGGGGGAATGTAGGGGAGAAGGGGGAGAAACAGAGAATTGATTACAATGATGATGTAGACATAACCCCCACACCCTGAGGGGGACAAACAACAGCAATGTGGGTGAAGGGAGATAGAAGATGGTGTAAGATAGGAAAACGATAATAATTTATCAAGGGTCTTGAGGGTGGGAGGGTGGGTGAGGGAGGGAAAAAAGGAGCTGATATCAAGGGCTCAAGTAGAAAGAAAATGTTTTGAAAATGATGATGGCAACATATGTACAAATATGCTTGACTCCACTGATGTATGGATTGTTATAAAAGAGATGTAAGAGCCCCTAATAAAGTGATTAAAAAACCCCACACTAAAAACTGGCTTAACCGCTGCTGGTGCTTGTGTGTGTGTAAGCACAGCTTATACCTGGACCCTTACAAACCACATAGGTCTAGAGTTTGCTAGTCCCCCCATAGACAACAGCTCAGTTCGGAAGTAATGGTCTCCAGCCCTATATTCTTCAATTCCTTGATGGTGCAATCTTTGCACCCTGATCTTTGCAATCCCTCCAGGAAAACATAATTGCGTTGGCTTTACCATTTTCCTAAGTAGAGGTAGCTTTACTAGCTTCCACTCCTGCCCCTGCCATAGTAGTCCATGTTCTAGAGTCAGGTAGCCATATGGGGTACTGGCAGTCAGTGAGTCTGTCTATTCCATTTATGTGTTCTAGAACAGGGAAATTACTATAGGATAGGTTTGGGCTCATACTGGATCCCCTGTGAGATCAACCTGAGCTAAGACTCCATTATAACTTGACCTTTATATGCTCCTAGTCTGATTGTGGGACCTTAAAATTTAGGGTCACTTAGATTAATGTCAGTTTGGAGCCAATGTCCAGTAACCATCCCCAACGTCTGATTATTTCCTTTCTCCAATGAATTGTCACTTATAAAAGGCGCAGTTTCCACTGGGCAGGCCTGGGAGAAAGGCTAACTATGCATTTTTTTTATTAGTGTAGTGGGTGCCTTCCTCAAAGGGACCTGGCTTCCCCGTAAATGAAGGGTTTGTGAACTGGCTCAATTTTTGGGAATTGATCGAGCATTTGCGACTCTATATCTGGCTATTTGAATTAGACTGCTATTCAACTGGCCTAGAATTTTTCAACTTGTACAGATCAATGATAGATTTGGTAGGTTTCTCATTTATTTCACTCCTAGGGACACTCTGCTTAGGTATCCAATGCCATACAAATCAGGCTATTCTGTTACTACTTTGACTCTGCTAACCATTTGGCAACCACACCCACCTTGTCTCTGTTAAATGCTACTGCTTACCGCCTACTACCATGGGACCCAATCAGCCATGTTATGTGCAAACGTCTTAATTAGGGTATTTTCCACTGTCAAAACTGGCTCAAAATAAAATATCAATCACAGCAGTCTTTAGAGATACTTATGATCCCTTCAGAAATTTGTTTCCCACTGAGAGAAAAGGTGTGTCCTCAGTGCATTCCATTTGTGAGTCTATGGGTCTGCCCTGAAACACGCCCATTCCCTTAATCCTCTAAAGTATACCAAGCTAGGTCTGGTACTTCAACTTAACTTGCTCTAAGCCACTGCAGAAGCTTTGCTTCAGTAAACCAAACAGATAAACTATTAGATTCTGTCCTAACGTCTGGTGCTGAAACACTGACTGAAGGATCAGTGCTTAGTTGGTCCACGTCAACACATTCAGACTGATGCAACCGTTCGCTCCTTGCATCATCATCTCACTCCCGCACACATTCCTCGGGTCTCTGCCTGTACATACTAGAAAATGCTAGCAGTCCTTTAAGAGGATAGCACAGCTCTTTCTGGATCAATATTTGGAGGTCACCTTTGGGATTACTGAGACAAGTTTAGAGGCAGTGTCGAAGCAGGCATGAGTGTCGAAGGTGTTTCCCAGCAAGTGTCAGCATTATCTTGCAAGGCATCTGCTGCAGGGAATGCTCCAGATACAACTCGAGGTTCCCTATCAGCAGGGAAAGTTGGGCTAAGCTCAAGTGCAGGTGGAGGGGACAATGGCTTTACTAATGATGGATTAAACTCTTCAGATGTGAGTGGTAGTGTTGTTGGCTGAAGTAACTCAATGGCATGTCAAGGATCCATGTTCTGATATTTCTGAGAATAATCTTTCCATGTGTCCCTATGATGGTTCGATTTTATATCAGTTTGATGCATCTGTGTGAAAGTATGGGTAGAGTTCAATCTCAATAAGGCCCTCTCCTTGGAGGAGGTGCCCAATTTAGAGACATGCCATGGACAACTTTCCTTCCCTCTCCCTCCATCCTGCTTACCTTGATTCTGCATCTCTAGGATTCATGGCCGAGCCGGTCTGCTGATCATAGGAGCTGCAGTGCCCTGCCCTCTTCCTGCTGACCTTACATCCAGATGCTCTTGCCCCTACTGGCCTGTGATTTTCCCGATTCCTGCTTTGCCTTTGCTTCATTGGCTGGAAGCTGGGTGAGTCTAAAGGGGACTTCATCTAGCATCTGACCCATGGACTTGAGTTGAACTGGGCTGGGCTTCCTGATGTAAATTTATTTTTGCTATAAAGTTATTTGAGTGTAGTTTGATTTATTTCTCTAGAAAACTCAGCGTAGCACAGTCCTCTCCACCGTAACTTTCAGGTTCCCATTTAGTCCCAATCCATGCTCTCCTATTAACATCAGAAATCATTCTAAGTAGAGGGTTCAGTTAGTGTTGTAATTCAGCCACTCTTTTTTTTTTTTTAGATTTAGTACTTTTTAAAAAAACATTTTATTAGGGGTTCATACAACTCTTATCACAACCCATACATATACATACATCAATTGTAAAAGCACATCTATACATTATTTGCCCTAATCATTTTCAAAGCATTTGCTCTCCACTTAAACCCTCTGCATCAGGTCCTCTTTTTTCCCCCCCTCCATCCCCGCTCCTCCCTCCCTCATGAGCCCTTGATAATTTATAGATTGTTATTTTGTCATATCTTGCCCTATCCAGAGTCTACCGCCCCCCCCCCTTCTCTGCCGTCCATCTCCCAGGGAGGAGGTCACATGTGGATCCCTGTAATCAGTTCCCCCTTTCCAACCCACTCACCCTCCACTCTCCCAGCATCGGCCCTCACACCCCTGGTCCTGAAGGTATCATCCACCCTGGATTCCCTGTGCCTCCAGCCCTCATATGCACCAGTGTACAACCTCTGCCCTATCCAGTCCTGCAAGGTAGAATTCGGATCATGGTAGGTGGCGGGAGGAAGCATCCAGGATCTGGGGGAAAGCTGTGTTCTTCATCGGTACTACATCGCACCCTGACTGACCCATCTCCTCTCCTAAACCCCTCTATGAGGGGATCTCCAGTGGCCGACAAATGGGCTTTGGGTCTCCACTCTGCACTTCCCCCTTCATTCACTATGGTGTGTGTGTGTGTGTGTGTGTGTATATATATATATATATATATATATATATATATATATATATATATATATATATATATATATATATATATATATATGCATGATGCCTTATACCTGGTTCCTTTGGCACCTCGTGATTGCACAGGCTTGTGTGCTTCTTCCATGTGGCCTTTATTGCTTCTGAGCTAGATGGCCGCTTGTTCACCTTCAAGCCTTTAAGACCCCAGACACTATCTCTTTCGATAGTCGGGCACCATCAGCTTTCTTCGCCACATTTGCTTATGCACCTGTTTGTCTTCGGTGATTGTATCATGGAGGTGTGCAGCCAATGATTTGAGTTTTTGTTCTTTGATATCTGTTCCCTTCGGGACCATGCAATCACACAGGCTGGTGTGTTCTTCCATGTGGGCTTTGTTGCTTCTGAGCTAGATGGCCGCTTGTATATCTTCAAGCCTTTAAGACCCCAGACACTATCTCTTTTGATAGCCGGGCACCATCAGCTTTCTTCACATTTACTTGTTCACCCGCTTTGGCTTCAGCAGTTGTGTCGGGAGGGTGAGCATCACAGAGTGCCAATTTAATAAAAGAAAGTATTCATACATTGAGGGAGTGCTACTATCTACTTTTTTGCGACACTTCGCTGTAGTACCTTTATCTTCAGTGACCATTTCATGAAGGTGAGTACTGAGCAGGGCCATGATAATTCTTTTTAAGTGTGAGCCCCCAAACCATTCCTGAATCTATGCTTTTTAAAAAATTTGCTAACTTAGGAGTTAATACAAATGTCATATTATTCCATAGTTCAATCACATCAAACAGAATTGTAAAATTGCTGCCACAATCAGTCTCCACACATACATTTCCCTCCTAGACTACTTGACATCATCTCCCTCTTACTTCCCCCGACCCTCTTTATCCTCGCCCCCCCAAACTATTGTTATATTTTCTTTCTCAAAGTCTCTGGGTCTCATTTACTAAAAAGCAGAAACAAATAACAGCTTCAAGAAAGTGACCCCCATGGTGCTGCACCCCTGAGACACACCTTAATATACCCAAGCACATGCAACACACAGTAGAGGGGCTGTCACAAGATTTCCAGAATACTAGATATCTTAACCCAGCATAAAGGGGGTTGATGTAACATGACCTTATTTGTCCACCAACCATCAGTACACCACTCTTGGTACAGCTGTTTTCTGCTTCCTCAGGCACCATGTATTTCCCGCTTAAGTCCTCATGTTACAAGTGTGTCTGAGGTAGAGTCTAGTTCACCCAGTGGGATTCCCATATGGGGCTCACTGATGTAGCCTCTGGAGCATGCATGCACCCCAAAGATCCAGGATTTGTTGTCCCAGCATTTTATGGCACCTGGTCTGCTTTCCTGGGATACCCCCCCCCCAGATGCCCTACACCAGTTCTGCCCACCCATTGCATGCCACTGAAGACACCTCCCATTTATTGTTGCCAAGAGCATCCTCAGTCTTTTGTCCCCCACCTGGAGGTTAGCTCTCCCTCCCCTCCCTTCAACAGGCATGCACCTATGTACCCCCAAATTTGACCATTCCCTTTCATCTCCTGTGCGGCACCTCTCATCAGTAAACCCCATTCCTCCGACGGGGCTACCTCCCTCTCTGGGAGACCTCACCACAGATCTAAATGGCTACTATTCAGCGAACAGCCACTACCCCCTCGCACCCTCCATTTGATCCCAGCTGTCGTGAGGTGACCTCCGGCCAAGTGACCTACACTATACTCACCAGGAGCAGATGATGTGTAGGTCATTGGCACTGGTCCAGCTCGTTAGCGGCCTGTCTGACCCCAGCCAGACGACTGCATGGCCTGCACGCTTGAGCTTGCGCCCCTTCTGCTGCTTGTTCCTGCTGCTCTGGACTCACACAGTGCTTGTCCTTTCGTGCTTCACTCGCTTCCCTCAGCATGTCTTCCAGAGCCCTCCACGACGTGAGGGGTCTCATTGCTGTTCTTCAGGCATGCGCAGTACTCATCATGTTTATGTACCAGAGGTTTTTTATCCATTGTTGGGAATGGAGGCCGCTTCTAGCAATTGTGAGCTGTGCTGTGATGAACATGGGGGAGCAAATGTCTGCTTATGATGTTTTTTATTTCTTTGGGGTATATGTTCAGTAATGGTATTGCTGGATCATATGGTAGTTCAGTTGCCATCTGTTCTAGGTATCGCCATACTGCCTTCCTGAGTGTCTGTACATATTTACAAGTCCACCAGCAGAGGATAAGAGTTCCTATCTCACCACACACTCTCCAACATTTGCTGTTCTCAGCTTTTTTACTTTAACTGGGCTACAGTTATGGGTGTTAGGTGGTATCTCATGGTTGCTTTGACTTGCATTTCCTGGATAGCTAATGACTGAGAGAACTTACTCATATGTTTATTAGTTATTCACGTATCATCCTTTGTGAATCATCTGCTCCGGTCCTTTGCCCACTTTTTCATAGGGCTACTAGTTTGTTTTTCTTGCCACCTTGTAAATTCTGTAGATTTTAGTAATTAGTCCTTTGTTATGTCATTACTAAATATCTTTTCCCAGTCTATGGGTCTTTTTACTCTTTCAATGAAGTCTTTTAATGTATGCAAGTTTTTTATTTTTTAATATGTCCCACTATTTTGTTTTCTATGGATTGTGTCAGCTTTGTTATTTCTGATAGCCCATCTACTGCACTAGGGTTCCTAGTTTTGTCCCAGTTTTCTGATCCTGAGAGCTTTGGGTTTTACATTTAGGAATTTGATCCATCTTGAGTTTGTTTCTGTGCATGGGTGAGGCAGTCGTCTTTTTTTTGTTCTTCTGCAAGTGGATAGCCAGTATTTCCAATAGCATTTATTGAAGAGGTGTCTGCTTCCCATTTAATGTTTTTTAGGCCTTTGTCAACAATAAGTTCTCTGTCTGTGGAAGCTAGAGGGTAGACAGGTGTTATTTTTGTGAAGGGAAGACAATATAAAACAAGAGATAGGCAAAAAATATTGGAAATGAAAAGACAATGGTAGATTTAACGACTTATTTAATGTAAAACTGATGTCTGCTCTTTAAACCTTCACCTAAGTAACAATAGAAAATATTTTTAAAAACTTAAAAAAATTCTCTGTCTCTGAATTCTATTCTTTAATGACTGTTTTAACACAGACACACACACGTTCTATTTTGTTACCATTAGACTCACAGTTTAATGATAAAAATTACATTAAAACAGAACAGAAAAGTTGGTGAAGGGAGACGTCGGACAGTACAAAAAAAATAAAAGGAATTTTTTTAAATTTATTTTTTTAACAATTTATTGGGGCTGATACAATTCTTTTCACAGTTCATACATATACATACATCAATTGTATAAAGCACATCTGTACAGTCTTTGCCCTAATCATTTTTTTCTCTTTTCTTCTTTTACATTTTATTAGGGACTCAAACAACTCTTACCACAATCCATACATATACATACATCAATTGTATAAAGCACATCCATACATTCCCTGCCCCAATCATTCTCAAGGCATTTGCTCTCCACTTAAGCCCCTTGCATCAGGTCCTCTTTTGAAATTTTTGTTTTTTAAAAAAGTGACTTAAATAAGAAAAACTGTGCATGAGCAGCCAGTAGTAACTATTGGTCTCTCTGCACTCGGAGGAAACAAGAGTGAAGTCAAAAGACATGTTGAATACAATTATTACAATAGAATGATGAACAACCCAAACATTAGTCTCTATAATCTTGAGCTTGGAAAACCTAAATGGTGCCTGACTACTGCTACCTATTACTCTGAACACAATCACATTAGAAGGTCCTCAATGGAATGGGGGTAAAATGTGGAACAGAACTCATGATCATAAAACAGACTGGGTTTACTGGTTGAATGGAGTCTAGTAGCATACCCCAAGAATATAGCCAATGTCCTCTAGGCGTGGAACTGAAATGACCTTTTTTAAAACCATCAACAGCTTAAAACCCAAAGGGCAGCATTTACCCAATGACAAAGTCCAGAGGGTTACTAAAGAAGGAGTGATGGTAAGAGAAAGCCCAGTGGGGAAGTAGGATGGCACATGGAAGGTATTGGAGTGGATGTGCAAAATCAATGTGTATGAATTTTTCGATGTAAAACTGATGAACTTCTCTGTAAACCTTCACTTAATTGGTAATAAGTATACTTCCCTTCCCCCACCCTAACAGTTTCAGAGTCTCAAATGTTTTCGTGTGTTGTATCTTCATTTTCATTTGACTCTAAATATTCACTGGTTGTTTGTATAATGGTTTAATTTCCATATAATTGTGTATTTCAGTTTCATTGTGTTACCAAATTCTGTTTACATTCAATTGTGATCAAGAAATATACTTTGTCGCAGTCTGCTCCAGCAAGGGGACAGCATGCCACCAGCTGTTGTCAGTTGTCCAGTTCCCTCTGTGTCCCATTAGCTTCCCCCAGGGACGTCATCCTCCGAGCCTGGCGTGCCAGTGTGGGGTCTAGTCCCGCTCTCCTTCTCTTCCTCTCTCCTGGCCTGCCTCTGTGTGGGTGTGGCATGCTGGCTCCTCTCCCTAGCCTGTAGCTCTCTCTCTTCATGCATCCTTCCATGTGACCATGCTGTCCTCATGGTTTGGTGCTTCATAGTAGGGTCTACATGCACTCCAGGCTGGGAGAGGCAGCTCCTGGACAGTCTTGAAGGCCAGCGAAGAGACCCAGGATTTTTGTATAGTTCTTTTCTCTTTTTAAAAAATTTTTCTTATTGATTTACTATTTTTATTTTAAAAAATCATTTTGGGCTATGTCATAGTCGGTGTACCTACCTATATAGGATAGGTATGGGAGGCATGCTTGAGGTGAGAGCATTGGGACCAACGGTTCCAGGGAGACCTGGGAGGTCAGAGTGGTGGAGGAAGGGGGTGCTGAGCAGGCTGCGCCATGGACAGGGGAACAACTGGGGTGTCAGAGCCAGTAATGAGGATATAGGGATCCAAGGTGGGGGTGGTGGTAATGTTGGAGCAACAGCAGACTAGCTAAGGGGGTTACCAAGAGGCAGAAATAAGTGGAAAGTGGCAGTGGGACATGAGGAAGGTAAAAGGCAACAGAGGAAGGACCAAGGAAGCAAAGCAATGGATAGAGGTATAAACATAGTGGTGTGCATATGTAAATACATTAATCTACAAAAATAGAGGTATTGGCCCATGTACATATATTTATATGGCAATACCCTGAGGTAGGGGATGGACTTTGGGCATCCACTCATATCCTCCTTCCATTCAAGAACACTTTGTTCTATGGGGACCCAATGCCCATCTGTAGACAACTGGACATCCATTGCAGAGCGGTAGTGGGGAGATGAGTCACTCAGGCTTCAGTGTAGCAATAACGAAACTCACAACTTTCCTCTAGTTCTTAAACACTTCCTCCCCCCAACTATCATGATCCCACTTCTACCTTGCAAACCTGGTTAGACCAGAGGATGCACAGCGGTACAGTTGGGATTTGGAAACAGGGAATCTAGGACAGATGAACCCCCTCAGGACCAACAGTGAGAGTGGTGATACCGGGAGGGAAGGAGGGGTAGAAAGGGGAAACCAATCACGGGGATCTATATATAACCTCCTCTCTGGGGAATGGGCAACAGGAAAGTGGGTGAAGGGAGACGCCTGGCAGTGTAAGATAAGATAAAATAATAATTTATAAATTATCAAGGGTTCATGAGGGAGAGGGGAGCGGGGAGGGAGAGGGAGAGAAAAAAGGAAAATGAGGAGCTTATTCCAGGAACCAAAGCGGAATGCGAAGTTTGAGAATGATGAGGGCAATGAATGTATAAGTGTGCTTTACACAATTGATGTATGTGTGGATTGTGATAAGAATTGCATGAGCCCCAATACATAAATTTTTTAAAAAAGAGAAAGTTTTGTTCTAACCAGTCAGCAGCATGAGATGTTTACCCTCCTGACACAATCGCTGAAGACAAAATAGGTGCATAAACAAATGTGGTGAAGAGGGCAAATGGTGCCCGGTTATTAAAAGATATAGTGTCTGGGGTCTAAAAGGCTTGATGTCACACAAGCTGCCATTCAGCAGTGAAGCAACAAGTCCACATGGAAGAAGCACATCGCTGGTGCGATCATGAGGAGTCATAGGAACTGGGCATCAGCAGACACATAACAAATAAAAACGAGAGGGCTGGAGCAGAGATCCAAAGCTCATCTGTAGATAGTGGAACAATCTCCCCACAGAGGGACCACAGGGAAGGATGAGTCAACTTTCCTCTAGTTCTTAAATATTTCCTCCCCACCACTATCATGATCCCAATTCTATCTTAAAATCTGGCTAGACCAGAGGATGTACACGGGTACAGAAAGAAACACAGGGGATCCAGGACAGATGAACCCCTCAGGACTAGTGGTGAGAGTGGCGATAATTCAAGGGTGGAGGAAAGGTGGGATAGAATGGAGGAACCGATTACAAGGATCTACAATATAAGCCCCTCCCTGAGGAACAGGCAACAGAAAAGTGGGTGAAAGGAGATGTTGGACAGTGTAAGACATAACAAAATAATAGTAATTTATAAATTGTCAAGGGTTCATGAGGGAAGGGGGTGGGGAGGGAGGGGAAAAATGAGGAGCTGATACCAAGGCCTCAAGTAGAAAGAAAGTATTTTGAGAATGATGATGGAAATAAATGTACACATGTGCTTGACACAATGGGTGTAGATATGGATTGTGGTAAAATGATTAAAAAAGAGAGAAAGGAATTTAGTCATTGTACAAAAAATAAGAAAAGAATATAAGCCAGGTGACATTCCACCATTTCCAGATCTAGCTCTTTCTTTTTTATTAAATCAGTTTTTGGGGGGCTCGTACAACTTAAAAAATAGTTTTATTGGGGGCTTGTATAACTCTTATCACAATCCATAAATATATCAATTTTCAAGCACATTTGTACATTTGTTCTCATCATTTTCCCTTTTGTGTTCAACTTTGAGTGACTTTCTTGTATCATTCCTTCACATTTCTCACGTTGGAGGACTGGCTTTAAGTTTTCTTGTATGGGAGTCTAATAGCTATGAACGCTCAGCTTTTATCTTGGAATACTTAACTTTTTTTTGAAGGACAATTTTTACAGTCCTTAATTTTTGAAGGACCGCTTTACAACTTGTACAGTGTGAGCATTTTTCATAAAACAAGTATGGATAGATATAATCATATTTATCATATGAGCAAGGGGAACACTGCGGAGCATGTTTGGGAACATGGCAGGGCTGAAAGAGACAGGTTTTGTGCTACATTTTATTCATTCCTAAACAGTGTTATATGAAAAAAGAAACTTTTAATTAAAAATATCTTTTGAAAGAAGGGCTTGGCTCCCCTCCTTGACCCCAGTGAAAAAGCCTATCACTCATACCTGGCCTGCCCTCAAAAGATCAGGTGATATTTTTACATCATTTACCACAATTCATATGCATTCTGATTCAACCCAATAATTGCAGCAATACCGTCAATGTACCATTTGAGTTCAGTTCCCGATCTGCAGGGGAAGAGTGCAAATCTTGGAGGTCCTGCCTATCTCTGTTCGATCAGTAAACCTGGCATCCTTTAGGGTTATGTTCTTAACTTCTCCCCCACTCTAGACAGAACCTTCTGTTGTGATCCTTTTCATAACACTTGGTCATGGTAGCTGGGTGCCGAACAATGTTTTCAATTTCTAGGTTGTGAAGACTGACGTTTTCCTGGTCCTTCAGTCTGGGCACTTAATTCGGAGACCTGGGTTTGCTGACCTGGGTTTGACCAGAGCCTGAGCTGAATGTCTTTGGGTTGAGGCTCATAGCAGAGTTGTATGCCACTTCGGGTGTTTATTAGCATACCTGAAACTCTGTAATGTGTCCTGTTAAACACCTACCCTGAGCATTTCTCTTGGCACTATAACTTATTGAGTTATTAAATTCTTTCATCACGCATTTTGTCTGTGAGTTTCTGTGTAGCCGTTGCAATGGATACATGCAAAAGTAAAAGAGTGGACACTAATCAAGACTATATAATGCATATATAATAAATGTACAAAGAGACCAGGAGACTTACTTACCATCTTTGGGATAGTGCGTGCCTTTAGGACGAGTAAAAGGTTGCAATCAATAGAATACGACCTTCACCTCTATCTAAAATATTTTATACCTTTTAAAAAGAAAAATTTCAAAATATTATATTAAATGTATCTAGTTGATGGGTATATGGGTTTTCTCCTAAAACTGTATTTTCTAATTATTTGAGATATTTTATAATTGAAGAACAAAGGACAAAATTGAAATTTTTTAATTGAAAAACTGCAAATACAGTGACTCATTTCACATTACAGTAGTACATTCAGATAAACAAATGACCATCAATTTTGGTATAAAACTATATTTTTATCTTTTTTAACATATAGTTCAATTCCCAGTGCAAAAACACTCCAATGAAAAAAAGATTAATGTACAATAAATACAAGCCTACAGATGTAACCACAGTACCAATATTTACATGTGGTAAAGTGGTTCCAAACGAACAAGAGTCCTCCCCTTTATTGTCTAGAGGACACTCTGCTTACAGAGGGAAGCCCTTCTGGAAAGTCTGCACTCAGCAGCCATTGGGAAGTGTAACAGAGGACAGAGCTGAATAACCAGACAGTAAAGCTCTTAGGTTCAGGGTAATGGTTTCATGGGACATACCATTATTTGGCTTATTAACATGTTTGGTGCTTCTGTTCTACCTCCTCCTTCAGTTGTCAGGCACAGTTGGTGTCGATTCATGTGGAACAACAGAATCGAATAGAGTAGGATTCTGGAATGCATGGCTAATTAGCTGCCTCCATAAACAATGCCCTCCTTTGTCACGAGTCCAAATGAACTGCATGGTGCCTGGCTACCACTGCTGAGCATTTTGATCAAAGAGTTCAGAGAAGGATCCTGAACAAAATGGGGCAAAAATACAGACAAGAATAGAAAATTCTCATAATTCCCAACTTTCTGGAGCCATGGAGGGTGGCTGAACTCCTAAAACTATTGCCTTAAACCAGAAATGTACCATAATGTCTTCTTGAAACCAAGTAATAGTTTGGCTTAACTAGTAAAAAAAAAGTCTGCTTTGAGCTTGATGATCTTTTAACAACTATGTATGTGGAATAAAATGGAAAACAACTTGAAGTATTTGCCTGGGACTTTAAACAAAAAACAAAGCCAACCACACTGCCATGAAATCAATTCTGATTCACAATGACCTTACAGGACCGAGTAGACCTGCCCCTGTGCGTTTCTGAGACCGCAACTCTTCATGGGAGCAGACAGCCATGTCTTTCTCCCAAGTCTGTTGGATTTAAAGTGCTGCTTTTGTGGCTAGAAGCCCAGCGCTGTCATCACCATGCCACCTGGACTCCCCTGGAACTCTAAGGGGAGTGAATTTATGCTAACAGATGAGCAACAACTCAAAAAAGCTGAAAATGGCTACAGACCGGAGGAATAAAATCCGTATCAGCAAACTGTATACATTAAAAACTGCTGAAGTGATGTATGTTTTGTTGTGTGTCTGCTTAAGAAAACATAAATGAAATTTAAAAGGAAAAATATGATAAAGCTGTCTAGAGCCCTACTTTACATTTTAATCTTTGAAGCCAAAGTCACTACGAATTGTAATTGACTCGATGGCAATGAGAGCTTAAGTCGAAAATGCAGTATTGGAACTGCATTATCTTAACCCACTTTCTCTGTCAGGCCTGACCAAGTGTTTCCATCACGTTTTCCCAGTGGTAAAATTGGGAGTTTTATAAAAATGTGCTCTTGTCCAACACGTGTATGTTCCCAGGATCTGGCACAGAGCAGATGCTGCTGGAACGAGCCAGACACCACAGTCGCCCTGTTTCTGAGGACCATGGCCAATAAGCTGCAAGTGATTAAGGCATCACAGTGGCTCAGGTTTTAAGATTTTCTTTTCAGAATGAATTCCAAGAAAGCAAGCAGTCTTTACACACAGAGGGATGCCGGAGAAATCTTACTGATTAATTTGTTGAGAGCTCTGAGTTTTTCTTCCAAGATGAGGCTGTTTTTCTCAGCTCCTCTTTGTTTCTCTTCAGTAACCTGGAGGGCTTTTAGCAGGTGTGCATTCTCCACATAAAGCTCCTTGAGCAGCAAATTGGACTTCACGCTGTTTTCAAACTAGAGAGGGAAGAGAGCCACCCATTACTGTGAGTGCAGGGAAGGGGTACATGCTCCCGACCCTGTTCATTCCACGGTCGTTGAAATGATAACTTTAGGTTCTTAAGGATATAACAAAAATATTGCGTGTATGACACTTCTTGTTACCCTGAAGTGAGACCTCCAACTGAGGGTGTGATGAATTATGTACTGGAGAAAATTTAAGGGAAATTGTGGGAATCAGTTTAACCGGAAGACCCAAGAGTCACAAATCAACAGTTCTCAGAAAGGCTATTGTACGATACAATAATGAATTGCAAAGAATGACAACAATTTTTGGTTCTTTACTGCCCCTTGCCCTAGGAATCACTGTGGCCCTGACCCCCACTGCTGTTTCCTGGGTCTGAGCTTTCTGCCAAACCCATACGGTTTCACAGATGTGAATGACAGGAAACACTAGCAATGACCTCATTCAAAATACAAGGGCACAAGAATCCCAGCATGGGGTTCAGTCAACACCAAATTTCACTTGTAGAACATAGTCAGTAAGCGCCCACATGCCAGGTCTTGCTCTAGCACTAGCGAAGCAGTGGTGAATGTAGTCTCTGGGCTGTGCACCACATATGCTAATGAGAACCAAACTTAGTATGCCATATGGGGGAAGTGCTGAGAAAACCAAGCAAGGAGCAAGAGGGGGGCAGCTAGTTGGTTGAGGGAACTGTAACGACTAATGTAAACCTCAATTTGACTAGACTGTGATTCTCATCAGTCTGACAGGTGCTTTTTCATAATGGAATCAACTTTCATTTTTGTAATCTGATAGGAATAGCCAATCAGTTGAAAGGGAAATTGCCTCGGGAGTGTGGCCAGCTTCCTTTATCAAAGTGGAAGTTGTGGCAAAGTTTGCTCTCTTTCTTGACCTGCACTCTAGTTGCCTGATCTGCAGTTCCTGTGTTATAAACCTGAAGAAGTCTCCATCCTAACCAGCAGGTCGTGGATTCACCAGTTCTACAACCCCACAAGTCATCAGAAATCCTTAGCTTCCACTGGACACATACGGTAGGTTTGGGACTTGCCAACCTCTACAACTGCATAAACCCCTACCGTGCAGCAAATCTCTTTATATGTATGTATGTGTGCATCTCACTGATGCACCACTCTCGAGAACTCAGACTTAGCTATTTGGCACCAAGAGTGATTCTAGAAGAACAAAACTCAAAGAATAAGTGGTAGTTACATCATTTCATGTCAACTTGAAGATATATGAAAGTGTAAGGGTAGAGTTTAGTCTGTCAATCAGGTCACACCCTGATGGTGACTCTCTGTGGGCGAGACTTTCTCATAAGCAGGGTCCTGGGCACCTCCCCCACTCTCTGTGCCTTCACTTTCCTGGCTGCTGCAAGCACTACGATACGGTCAGTTGGATCCACATAACTACACCCACTGGCCTGTGATTGTCCTGCATTCTGCATCATTGCATGTGACTTAATGAGTCTGAAGAGCGACTTATAGACTGAAGAGCTGGACTGGGATGGAATGTTTTATTGATCCATAATTACTTCTTGAGATAAAACTTTTTCTTATACATATATGAGTATCTCTGGATTTGTTTCTCTAGTCAACCCGGCCCAACACAGAATGCTTTCTTTCTTTTTTAGTTATATACTTTCCTTGGGAACTCTTACATCTCTTATCACAATCCACACAATCATCCATTGTGTCAAGCACATTTGTACATCTGTTGCCATCATCATTCTCAAACATTTGCTTTCTACTTGAGCCCTTGGCATCAGTTCCTTGTTTCCCCCCTCTCCCCAGACCCCCTCTCTTATGAACCTTTGATAATTTATAAATTGTTATTTTGTCATGTCTTACACTGTCCGACATCTTCCTTCACCCACTTTTCTGTTGTCTGTCCCCCAGGGAGGGGGTTTTATGTAAATCCTTGTGACTGGTTCCCCCTTTCTATTCTACATTCCCTTGACACTCCCGGTATCACCACTGGTCCTGAGGAGTTCATCCATCCTGGATTCCCTGTGTTTCCATTTCCTATCTGTATCAGTCTACATCCTCTGGCCAGATTTGTAAGGTAGCATTGGGATCATGATGGCGGGGGAGGGAGAGGAAGCATTTAAGAACTAGAGGAAAGTTGTATGTTTCATCATTGCTACACTGCACCCTGACTGGCTTGTCTCCTCCCCATGATCCTTCTGTGAGGGGATCTCCAGTTGCCTAAAGATGGGCTTTGTGTCCCTACTCTGCACTTCCCCTCATTCACCATGATAGGATTTTTTGTTCTTTGATGCCTGATATCTGATCCCTTCGACACCTCATGATCACACAGGTTGTTGTGCTTTCTCTATGTGGGTTTTGTTGCTTCTGAGCTAGATGGCCAATTGTTTACCTTCAAGCCTTTAAGACCCCAGATGCTATATCTTTTGATAGCTGGGCACCATCAGCTTTCTTCACCACATTTGCTTATGTACCCATTTGTCTTCAGCGATCATGTCAGGAAGGTGAGCTTCATGGAATACCAGCTTAATAGAACAAAGTGTTCTGACATTGAGGGAGTACTTGAGTGGAGGCCCAATGTCCATCTGCTACCTTAATACTAAATCTATAACTATATGCACATAGATCTATTTCCCCATCATCATATATAAATATATTTACATATGTACACACCTGTACTTAGACCTCTATAAATGCCCTTTGCCTTGTAGTTCTTTCCTCTATTTCCATTTACTTTTCTCTTGTCCCACTATCATGCTCAGCCTTCATTTGAGTTTCAGTAATTCCTCTCAGTTACATTGTCCTTGATCAAGCCCTACTAGGCCTCTTACACCATCCTCGTCACTGATTTTGGAGCACTTGTTGTTCTCTTGTCCCTGGGTTTGTTAACTCCACTACAGCATGCTTTCTGAACTTATTCTCAAGTCTGGCTGGATTTAAAAGTACTAATTGCTCGACTTCCAATAGTAAAGAGGCATAGTAATCCATGGCATGAGGTGGCAATAAAGACAAGCATAATATCCCCACCATTAGATCAAACATCTGTGAGAGACAATGCTGTGAGTGACTACTATTTCATTATTATCTTTCAACATTTTTGTTACACCCACAAGCATAGTGAAGCTGGCTGGTTCAGCTTTCAGATACACAACGCAGAAAGAGAAAATGATGAGTCCAGAGCTTCAAAGTCCTGGCTCAAGCAGTACATAAAGGACCTGAAAGTTGCTATTTGGGTCTTGAAATAAAGTCTTATTTCTTGTAGCAGTGTTGAGATTGCTGAAAACCCATCCAGAGTCTTATCCTCACTACCACTGAGTTGGCTGCAATGCACAGTGACTGCATAAGCCAAAATCGAATGTCCTCGAGGGCTCTGGGGGCTATAAATATTTATCGGAGCACAAACTTCATCTTTTACCTGGGGCGTGGCTGGTGCTTTTAAAATCGCTGACCTTTAGCTAACAGTCCAGTTTGTAACCCACACACCACCATCATTCCTGAGTCCTAGCTGAAGAATAGCTAATTACACCATCAACTGAATCCCTTATGTTGAAAGGTTTGACGGGGAAGATGTGAGATCCTGAAAATTGAGATGGGAAAATGTGGACAATAAAAGGATCAAGCTAGGGACATGGAGCCCTTATTGTTGAATTACCTTTTTTTATTTTCAGAAGGACCAGCCTCCTGCCCCCATCTGAAGGGATTAACCCACCTTCTTTGCCTGAATCACCTTCGAGAGTAAAATCAGCCCTCTTATCCTCATCTGACCATAGTCCCACAGCTGTGTCCCAGGAATCTTTGTATGAGGCAAATGCTTTGCAAGATGCACTTTTTGCTTTTAGAACAATAACTAGTGTGAAGTCCACTGTCCCGTGACACGACTTCTTTGAGGCATAAAGTGTGGCCCAGGAGGAGGTATGGCATACTCCAGACAGAGACTGCTTGCTTTTCCTACTGAACACAAGGAGAAACAAAGGCCTCGGGATTAGGTGTGGGAACTGTGTCAGTCTGAGTGTAGTGCTATGAGCCTGCCAAGTGGCAAGTCTTCATTCGATGTTTCAGCTCACGGCGTCAGAAAAGTACCTAGTAGTTACATTGTTGCGGGACGACAATGAGGACTATGAAGTGGCCTATACTGAATGAAGTTGAATTGCTTTTATATACTGGAAAAGGGATCTAAAAGCTGAAGTAAATTGGAATGTTAGAGTAGATTTATCAAGATGGACATACCCACACATGCAGGGGATGCTTAGAGGGCTCTATCAATTCCAAGATGAGCAAGTGTATAGGCCCACAACTCCTATGAATCCTCTGAGGTAGAAATCCACTACACTGTCAGAATATAGATAGTTAATATTTCTCAAAGGATCCCTATGGCACTAAACTGACACTCATTCTAGGAGGCCCAAATGTCAGCTCATGCCTATCCAACAGTGGGTACAGTGGTCTCTGAAATAATCCTGTAATAATCTCTCCAGGTCCAGAATATGCAATTGGCAGAATTTTGGATCCCTGACACATGGAGAAAGGGTTATTACAGTAAGAAAGGCCAAGTGGAAGCCATTAGAACTTTCCTCAAAGAAATATTAGACCAAAAGCAGTATTACATTGCTGGAGAACCTGCAGAGATTAATGTCACCATAAAGACTTGAAGAATGGAGGGGGATGATTTCCACCACAATCTCATTCAACTTACCTATCTGTCTTGTGCAAAAAAAAAAAAAAAAAAAGGATCTTAAGAGAGTGACAGTGAATTGATATAAACTTAACCAGTGGTGGCTCTGATTGTAACTGCTAATCCAGATGTGGTTTCACTGCTTGAGCACATTAGTACATTTCCTGGAAGACAGCACATAGCTATTGCTTTAATCAATGTCTTTTTCTTGATACCTGTCAGAAGCAGTGTACCTTTAGCTATCAAGGTCAAGAATACAAGGGGGCTTCAAAAAGTTCTTGAATGAGATCAGGTCCCTTAAGGGTAGCATTGGTGAAGAAATTAGATGGTGCCCCACTAATCAGACAGAACAGCATCTGGGATCTTAAAGGCTTGTTTCCAAACAAGCAGCCATCTAAGTGAGATGTCAACTAATCCACATGGAAGAAGCACACCAACATCTGTTATCCATGGATTGTAAATTATATAATCCAAATCGGAAGAAGGGAATAGTATCAAAGCTTAGCAGGCGAGATTCTGGTTTTCAGAAGGGAATGGATGAGAGCGGAAGGCCAAAATACATTTGCAGGAGCTACTCAGCGAATAAGTCTCCAGTGATTTTCCGATGAAACTGAGGAATGGGAAGAACCTGGTTACCAGATGAGAGTACTGAAGATGACTATAGGAAATTAAAATGATAACTCTGACTTGAATAGCTAAAATCTCGAACAGTTAAAACTATGGGGGTTTATTTCTGTTGTATTTTGTCATCGTGGTTAGCCGTCTCGATTCTTTGTTATGTTTTTGCTTAACGCCTGGCCTGCAGTTCTAGTTCATAAACCTGCAGACATCTGTTCCTCTGCTACCCCATGAACCAGCAGAGGTCTCCAAGTTGCCACTGGACCCACGGATATGGGACGTGCTAACCCCCCCCATGTGTGTGAGTCACGAAGTACAATTTTCTCAATATATTTACATACATGTTTTACTGGTTTTGCTTGTCTACAGAAACCCCGAGGCTGTTCCTGTAAGATGACATGTGAACGGAGTTCTGAGTAAAATGAGAGTCCAGAGACTATCCCAGTATTTCCCAAAGGGGGCGGTACTGCCCGTTGGGTAGCAGTGAAACAGTCCAGTGACGATGTCTGGGCCTCAAAGCATCCAGGGGCGCTACACAAGCAGACACCCAAACCGTATCCTGAATTAAGGGCAATAGTACAAAAGATTTTAATGGTCAGGTGGACAATGAGTGATTTTTTTTTCCTGTAAAAAGGGGTGGTAGGCCAAGTAAGTTTAGGAATCTAGGGGCTATGTGAACACCAGGTAGCAAGAAGAGAGATTACAAAGACCTTGCAGCTGGTCAGGGCCTCGGGTGACTAGGTAGCAGCAGGCAGCCACCATAGCTGAAGGTGTGTGCTCCTGAGGAAACATAGACAGGAAGTCAGGGCAGGAGTGGACACTAAATCTAAGAGAGCCTTAAAGGACACCGTGACAAGGTTGACTTTTACTTTGAAGAAGATGGGAAGGTGTGAGGCGCGGCGAGCTGAGATCTCAGAGGTATTGCAGCGCCTGTGCTAAGAAGAAATCAAGGCCGGTATGCAAGGCAGAACCAGGAAGGCCAGAGAGAGGGCATAAAGTGAGGGGGTGTGGACCAGAGTGAGATCAGTGGGGTACGAGTGCTTGGAGTCTATATCCATTCTGAAAGCTGAGCTGCGAATTAGGTGTAGACCCAGGCAGGGGGGACGAACAGTGGCTGAGCCATGAGAGGAGCATGGAAGGGAGAGAAGCAGGGTTGTGAGCACAGAGTCTTTGAAGGGCATTTAAAGAGCAGAGAGGAGGGCTGAGGGCTAGGCCAGAGGGCCAGGCTTCTTTACAATGGGCTTACATACTTATGGCAAGGAGGGCTCCCAGTGAGTGGGGGAATAAAAAAAGAGCAAGGCAGGATGGAAAGAAGAGGAGAAAGGGGACTTAAGAGGAGTAGGGGAGGGGCAGGAGGAAGTAAAGGAACAGTAGAACAGTGACAGGCATGGTGCCTGGCACTCGGTAGAGCAAAACCTTTTACAGGGCCGAGACTATTTTCCCACAACCACGAACAGGGAAGTGTAAGTGTGTGGGTGCCTATTTATGGCTGTCTGGTGATCAGGAAATGTTACCGGTATTTAGCACCTGTCAGGAAGGATTCTCAAGTACAACACATGTGATATTCCACCAGTGAGCAACATGCTTCCCCCAATGCTAATCTGTTTTCTACTTGAGGTATACGATGGGGTACCCCCAAAACCTGGAATTTTGTTTCAAAGCTTTGTATTTAAATTTTTTTTACAAAACAACCTTATCACCTTCAAAGTACTCTCCATTACACCTAATACATTTGTCAATTCTGCGCTTCCATTCTTGGAAACATTGTTTTTTTTTCAAATTCAGCTGTTTGGACGGCTGACAGCACCTCTCTCATTTTTTTGCTTCATCTCTTCTATATCATCAACTAGCTGTCCTTTCATGTTCCTCTGCATTGGTGGAAACACAAAGAAGTTGCATGGAGTGAAGTCAGGTAAGGTGCATGGGACAAGAGAGGCATGCTGTTTCTTGTCAAAAATTGGCACACTGAGATGGCATGTGAGCAGTTGCATTGTCATGATGGTAAAACCAGTCCCCCATCTGCCACAAATCAGGTCTTTTTTGTTGCACATTGTTACACAATATTTTCAAAACCTCTAAATAGAAAGTTTGATTAACAGTCTGACCTAGTGGAAGGAACTCTAAATGCACTATATTATGGACATCAAAAAAATCAAATGAGCATAATCTTGATCTTTAATTTCACTTGACGAGTTTTTCTTGGGCAAGGTGATGATGGTGTCTTCCCCTGGCTTGACTGAAGTTTGCTTGTCACCAGTAATGACCTTGAGAAAAGTCTGGATCACTTCAGAGTTGTTCTTTCCAAGAATGACTTGTTTCCAGTTGACACTCCTTCTTGGTGGCCTGTCACAAATCTTCTGTTAAACTTCACTGAACTAAGCTCCAAGATAGTCCAGATAACTTCCCCATCTTTTTAATGGTCCATCATTGGTCTTCAAGCAAAAGTGGATGAATTTTTTGGACATTTTTGTCTGTTTGGAAAGTTGATGGACATCCAGAATAAGGTTTGTTATCGATCGACATTTTACCTTTTTGGAAATAAGAAAACTACTGGTACACTTGAGTTTTTTTCAGAGTGCTATCCTTGTAAGTTGTATTCAACATCACAACAGTTTCTGTGACATTTTTCTGGAGCAGAAAGCAAACTTTCACAGCCACACGCAGTTCTCTTAAATGAGCCATCACAAAAAAAACAAGGTGTGAGCAAAACTGCTTTTATGAAAAAATTCACTGTGACCAGAGAACCTTCCCAGGCGACGCCGCTGGGTGCACTAACTCAGAACAAGTTGCTCGATGCTCAGCTAGTAGGAACAATGCATCCTATGAAAGCTCCACAGTGTGGAGTTTTCCTGTTTTTCTTTTTTACTCACTCATATATGTTAGGTCATGATTAAGGGGCTGCTCAGATACCTTATCTGTGCAGTATAGTCTCCCCTAACACCCTGACTCTACAGTCCAGGAAAATGTGTTTTCTTCAAAGCCCTTGGCCAACTACAATCTTATTAATAGCTCTCATCAGCTCTAGAATTTAAGTTCCATGAGGGCTTATTTATCTCAGGTCTACCTAGAAAAATGCTTTCCTACACAGTAGGTGCTCAGTAGGCAATGTGCTGAATGAAGGATGCATGAATAAATCCATAACCTTCCTGAGGTTATGTGGCCATCTCAAAAAAGAAACCTTAAAATGATACCCAAAAGAAAATAAGTCAATAAACAAGCTAGTTATATATATATAATAGAATCTTTTATTGACTGCTATCAATTATGAATCCTGTGGCAAATTACTTTATGTTCAAGAATAAGGTGTTGACAGAGGCTCAGTCTGAGGGGTAACTAATGAACATGGCCTCTCGGAGTCTGTGACCAGACAGTCTCTTACTACACCAGCTGTGTGAATACCCAGGAGGTAGAAGTGTGCAGATATAAGATGTTTGTGAGGAAATGACAAGAACTTATCACTCACCTGGTCCTTCTGCTCATCTACTTTTTCTTGTAGAAGCATTTCCATATTCTTTAAGATCATTTCCACTTTATCCACTTGCTTTTCTGTGGTATTAAGTTGTTTTTCATGTATTTCCTGACAAAAGGAGGTTACCAATCAAAAAATTATGTTTTAAAAGAACTAACTTCAAGACATTTAAAATGGTATTTGGGCGAAATGTACACATCTACAAGTTACTAGCTACGAGCCTCTGTCTGAACATGGGATGCTAACAAGCTCTGTCAGGAGTATAGGTGTGGCGCAGGGCGTAGTGTTTTGCATAGGAATCCGACAGTGGCAGTTTCTTACATAGGCTTACAAAAAAGCAAAAACAATGCCATCAAGCCAATTTGACTCACAGCGTCCCTCTATAGAGTTTCTGACAGGATTTCTTTATGGGAATAGATAGGCTTATCTTTTTCCCTCGGATCATCTGGTGGATTTGAACTGTCAATCTCGCTGTCAGCAGTCCAATACTTATCTGGTAATGTAACCACTATTCCAAAGGCCTGTCATATGTTTTAGCAGTTGTGTTCCTAGGTATTTACTCAAATGAGTTGAAAATCTGTATCCACATAAAAGCTTGCATACAAATATTTATCGTAATTTTATTCATTATTGCCCCAAACTGGAAGTAATCAAGAGGTCCTTCAACAGGTCAATGGCTAAACAAACGAGCATATCTGTATCATGGAAATATTATCTAGCAAAAAAAATAAATGAGCCATCAAGCCATGAAAAAAATATGGAGGAAACTTAAGTACTTATTAAGTACAAGAAACCAGTCTGAAAAAGCTACATAATGCATGATTCCAATTATAAAGCAAAATTAAAGAGACAGAAACAAGGTCAGCGACTAGCAGGAGTTCAAGGAACAATAGAGGAACAAACAGGTGGAGCAGAGAATTTTAAGGGCAGTGAAATTATTCTGCATGAAACTTTAATCTTGGGTACAGGGCATGCCTACGGGCAACCCTAAGCGTCATCCAGAATGGGAACAAGAGACAGCAGTTAATAATGAAAACTGATGCTGTGGAGTTAGTTCTAACTCACGGCAACACATGTATTTGTCAGAGTCGAAGTGCTCCATGGGGCTTTCTTGGTCATGATCTGACTCTGTAATTCTAACATCCCAGAAAACCTGATCTGATCTGTAACCACATGGAGTTTCTTTCTATCTCGTTATTTATTTTTCAATATGAAAACCGTTTGCAGTAGTGGTCTCATACAATATCTGTCTCTTGTGATTGACTAATTTCACTCAGCATCATGTTCTCCCGAATAATCCATATTATTGTTTTGCATCACATCTTTTAAAACAGTTGTATTAGCACTTCACCCACGTCATACAATTCAATCAGATCAAGAAAAGTTGTCCAATTGTTACAATATTTAATTCAAAACCTTTTTCTTCTTCCTTGTACTCATTGTAATTCATGTACTTATTTTTTTCTAACTGTGGCACAAATATACAGAAATATTTTCCAATTGCACAACTTCTAGTTGTATAATTCAGAGAGAGAAGAGGCTCAATAATATTCTTCATGTTGTACAACTATCATTGTTATCCTTTTTCAAACTATCGACCACAGTGACAGTAACTCAATGCTCCCAAAGCAACAGATCTTTCCCCTTCACCCATGGTAACTGTTGGTCAAGTTTGGTTTCTTTTTTTACAGTATTTTAAAAAATTATTTTATTAGGGGCTCATACAACTTAAAAAAATTTATTATTATTTTTTAAACAATTTATTAGGGGCTCATACAACTCTTATCACAATCCATACATATACATACATCAATTGTATAAAGCACATCCATACATTCTTTGCCCTAATCACTCTCAAAGCATTTGCTCTCCACTTAACCCCTCTGCATCAGGTCCTCCCAAGAGCAACCTCACTGGACACCCCTCCCCCCACAATGTCAGCCCTCCCTCTTCTCCCCTCAACAGGCATGCACCTATGTTCCCCCAAATTTGACCATTGCCTTTCTTCTTTCCTGTGCTGCCCCTCGCATCAGTAAGCCCCATTCCTCTGACAGGGCTGATTCCCTCTCTGGGAGACCTCACCCCAAATCCACATGGCTACCTCTCAGGGACCAGCATCAACCCCACCCCATCCATCTGATTCCAGCTCTCATGAGGTGACCTTTGGCCAAGTGACCTACATGATACTTACTTTGAGCAGATGATGTGTGGCTCTTTAGCGGCCTGCCTGGTCCCCAGCCAGACGACTGGATGGCCTGCACACTTGAACTTGTGCCCGTTCTGCTGCATGTTCCTATTATCGTGGACTCACACAGTGTTTATCCTTCTGTGCTTGACTAGCTTCACTCAGCATAATATCTTCCAGATGCCTCTACAACTTGAGGTGTTTCATTGCTGTTTTTAGGGATGTATTCCATTGTATGTATGTACCAGAGTTTTTATCCACTCTTGTACTGATGGTAATGTAGGCTGTTTCCAGCTTCTTCCTGCCCACCCACCAGCTTTTTGCTACTATGAACTCTGCTGTGATGACCATAGGGGAGGGAAACATCTGTCCATGATCTGCTTCTTATTTCTTTGGGGTACATACCAGCAATGGTATTGCTGGATCATATGGTAGTTCAGTTGCCATCTGTTTTAGGTATCGCCATACTGCCTTCCAGAGTGCCTGTACATATTTACCAGTCCACCAGCAGGGGATAAGAGTTCCTATCTCACCACACACTCTCCAACATTTGTTGTTCTGTTTCTTTTGAAAAATCATTTTATTGGGGACTTGTACAACTTATTGTAATCCTTCCATTGTGTCAAGCACATTTGTTCATTTGTTGCCATCATCATTTTCAAAATATTTTCTTTCTACTTGAGCCCTTGGCATCAGCTCCTCATTCCTCCCCCTACCTCCGCCCTATCCTCCCTTTCACATTCTGGTTTTTTTTAATTGGGCTAGTTATGGGCATTAGGTGGGATCTTATGGTCATTTTGACTCGCATTTCCTGGGTGGCTAGTGACAGGGAGCATGTATCAGTATACCAGTATCAGACTGTTTTGACAACTGTGGCTGTATAAGTAGGTTTTGGGGTCAAGTAATGTGAGATCACCTGCTTTGTTCTTTTTCTTGGGGAGTTCTTTGCTTATCCTGGGTTTCTTCCCTTTTTATATGGAGTTAATAATCAGTGTTTCCATTTCTTTGAAGAATGATGTTAGAATTTGGATCGGCAATGCATTTTATTTGTAGATTGTTTTAGATAGTATCAACATTCTCACAATACTGAGTCTTCTGATCCACAAACACGGAATATGCTTCCATTTGTGTAGATCCCGGTTGGCTTCTTATAGTAATGTTCTATAGTTTTCTTCGTACAAGTCTTGGTTTTTGGTTAAGTTTATTCCCAGGTATTTCAGCTTTTGCAAAGGATACTGATTCCTTGGTATCTTTTTCTGTACCCCCATCCCTGGTATAGAAGAAGTCAATTGTTACTCTTGTATACTGCTACTCTACTAAACTCCTCTATGACTTCCAGCTAGTCTCTTGTGGACCCTTTAGGATTCTCAATATATAAAATCATATTATTTGCAAACAGTGAAGTTTCACTTCTTATAATGAGATTCTTGAGGCTCTTGCTATCTATATTTTCAACTTGTCTTTTCAGAAAGGTTGTAGGAATTTACTCTCTTTTTAAGATTTAATTCCTTTATGCTACTCTTCTAAATAAAGCAGATTTATAAAAAACTATGATATTCCATGTTCTTTTCCCCCAGGCTTCCTGGCTATGTGTGGGGCAGTGTATGTCTCCATATCTTTAAGTTGTTGCTCTCATATTCCCACTCTGCACTGCCCACTCACCTGCTCTTTCACCTGGTGACCAGCCCGATCCATCTTCAGTGTCAGCAACTGAACGGGTACTTGGTTTTTCTCATTTTGAGCCTTGTGGACAAAGGCCTCCTCACCCAGGTGAAGGATCCTATGGTTGAGCTGAGATAACTGATCCTTGTATTTCTGACTCTAGAGCAAAAAAGGGTAAAACAATGATTGAAAACAAAAACGAAGCCCCAGCAGATCCTTTCAGTGGTTAATGAGGGGTAATTTTGTCTCACTGTGGGACGTGGCAACATCTGGAGGCATTTTTCATTGTCATAATTGGGGTAGGTAGGGGTGGCTACTGACATGTAGAAATGCTACTAAATATCCTACAGTGTATAGGACAGCCCCTATACAGACTTATCCAGTCTCACACAGCAATGATGCTGAAGTTGAGAACTCTGCTTTATTCCTGAGAAGAAGTGAGAATACATCTAGACCATTAAGAACATTCAAACCACTGTTCTGAAGGCCTCCCACTTTTATCTAAGTTATTTAAAACATCGTGTTAAGGGGGGGGGGGAGGAAGAAACTTAAAGCATATGAATCTCTTCAAAAGGACCTCTGACCTGTCCCTGATATCCAAATCTATCTGGCAGTAAGTTGTTGATATTCTCAGTACCACTGGGCCAGGAAATTAGAGTGTCTGACAGATGTCCTCTTGGTGTATACACAAATGGCCGTGTGTTCCAACAGTTGCTAGAAAATTTCTCAGTTTTTCACCATAGAGATTTCAGTTACTGTCAACCACTGGTCAGGAGCATCTTTCAATAAATTACAATTTAAAAGAATCAAATTACATTTTTGTTGGATTGCCTTTCTTTTTTTCTCACAACAATTAGTTTTCAGGGGAGAGATCAACCACAGTTCCAAGGTATTCCCACGTTGGTGTGAATACCTATGGTTCAGCAATGAGCAGAATCATATCATTTTTATCTTGTAGGTTTAATACGCACACACAAGGGTAAGTATAAAAGCATTGTATAATAGAAACTTGTTAAAAATGATTATGGAAACATATGTATGAATGTGCTTGACACAATGAATGTATGTATGGAATGTGATAAGTTGTATGAGCCCCCAATAAAAGGATTAAAAAAAGAAACCTTAATTAAACAAAACTATCAAAATATGAAGCTACTGTTTCATGTCATATCTTTATCTATGCCTATATGCTTCTGAAGTGTTTTCATCTTTCTATTCATTTCCCAAAGAATTCTCACTCTTCAATTTATGTCATGTCAAATGGGAGTTTTGTCATGTTCAAGGGATGCAAATCATGTTCGTTTTAAATGTCCTCTGAGCTTGGGAACACAGAGCAGTGTGGAAGGCAGATAAGGCTGCGTCAGGTGGATGGGTCGTTCCCAATGAGGAGCTCGTCAGACAGTCCTTGCTACCCTCCAGGAGGAGCAGGTATGGCGCCGTAACAGAACACACGCCGTGGTACATTTTCCTGTCCTTCTTCCTCCTCCCCAGCGCAGCTTTCCATTCTCTTCAGATGTCTTCCTGAGAAGTCTCTGTGATCATCCTTGAGAAAATATAAAGAGGATTCCTTTGAAACCCAGAAAGAGAGTCTCCAAAGCCTTCTGAGGTGACTTGCCTTGAATTCATCTTTGAGGTCTTCCCGACCTTCATTAAAACGCTAAAAAGTATTGTGTTATGTGGAGCAGCAGCATTCCTGTAAACTTGTGGGAAAACTTAATTAATTTGGGAATATTCACTTGAGTTTTGTTAAAAATGTGATAGCCCTGATGTAAATGAAAATTGATTTTTTAAAATTTATGTTTTTCCCAGATCATTTTATTAGGGCATAATCCAGACATCATACCAATAGCTCTATCAGATCAAGCAGCGTTGTGCAATTACTGCATATAATCAATTTCTTCCTTTTCATACTACGTGATGTCAGCTCCCCATTACCTCTTTCCTCCCCATCAATACACCCCAAGAACTCTTACTCCAGTTATTACCTCTACAGATTCACCCAATCTGGGTTTGATAAACCCCCAAACACAGAAAGATACATAACAGAGAATCAAGAAAGGTACCAAAATAACAAAATACAGCAGAGATAAGACCTAATCTAGAAAACAACAGCAAAACCCAGAAAATATTAAAAACTAGATAAAAGTCAAAGTGTATCTAAAGGGAGCTCAAATAACAAGATTTTAACCATTCAAGCCCTATTTATCATTTTAATTTACTATAATCGTCTTTCTAATACCAGCTGCCTGATAACCAGGTTATTCCTATCTCTCAGTGATAGTCAGAGGGGGGCCACTGGAGGCTTATTCCCTGTGGAGAACCTGAACATGTATTTTGGGCTCCCACTGTCAGCCATAGCTTTGTGAACACCAGAATGTCACAAATTTCAGCTCTGACAGCACTCCCTTCTTCAGATCTGGTTTATATAACTGATAATCCTTGGATCATCGATGATCGTGTGCTTCTTCCAGGTGAGTTTACTGACATCTCACTTAGATGGGTGCTTATTTGAAACAAGCTCCAATTATTTCCAACAGGGTTTTGTGGAGACCTTGGGTTTTTCTCTCTCTATAAAATCATACCATCTGCAAATAACTAGAGCTTAATTTCTCTTTGCCCAATTGCACTCCCTTAATCTCTTGTTGCCTTTTGATTCTGGCTAGGATCTAGCACAATGCTGAATAAAAGTGGGGATAATGGGCATCTTTGTCTGGTTCCCATTTTCAATTGCAATGATTTCTGCTTTTCTCCATCCAGTATGATACTGGCTGTTGGATATTAAGATATGGACTTTAGTATATTGAAGAATTTCCTTATATTTAATTATTGTTTTTATTAGGAATGGGTGTTGGATATTGTCAAATGCTTTTTCTACATCCATCAATATGATCATCTGGTTCTTCTATATTTTGTTTATATGGTGGTATGAATCCCATTTGGGCATGAAGTATTATTATTATTTTGATATGTTGTTGAATTCTACTGGCCAGGATTTTGTTGAGAATCTATGTTCATGAGAGATATTGGCTTGTAGTTTTCTATTTGTGTGAGGTCTTCCTTTCATTGTCATTGGTTTAGTAAATTTTTCTCCATCTTTTGACTCTCAGTCTGTTTTTGTCTGTGAGTTTGAGGTGTGTTTCTTGAAGGCAGCAGATTGATGGATCTTGTTTCCTAATCCAGTCTGCTACTCTGTCTTTTGACTGGGGTAGTTAGCCCATTGATTTTCATTGGTATTAATTCCAAATGCAGGTGAGTTACTATCATATTGTATTATCTGTGTTTGGGAGGGAGGAATCTATTCATGTCCTTGTTTCCCGTCTAGATCTACTGTTTTGGGTGTTGTTTTAGTGTGTTGACTTCTGGATAGTAGCACGGACTGTGGCGATCTCATAATGTTTTTGTGCTGTTGATTTTCTGACCATAGAGATATGGTTAGTGTTTTCGGCAATGCTGGTTTTGTTTTTATGAATTCTCTAACTATTTCCTTGTTTGGGAATACCTTTATTTCTTCTTTATATGTGATATATCGCTTTGCTGGATACAGGATTTTGGTTGGCAGGTTTTTACTTTGAAAGTTTGATCTATGTTGCTCCATTTTCTTATTTCCTGCATATTTTCTGCTGAGAGCTCTGAGCTTATTCCAATCTGATTACCTCTGAAGGTGACTTTTTCCCTCTCTAGCTGCTCTCAAGATTCTCTCCTTTTCCTTGAAGTTGAATATTTTGACTATCATATGTCCTGATGCCCTCCTATACATGTCCCCTACCCCCACCCCCCGGGTCTAACCTCCTTGGAGTTCTCTCTGTCTCCTGAATGGATATTATCTCCTCCTTTATAGTACTGGGGAAAATTTCCTCCACAAATTCTCTTACTAATTTATATGTAGATTTGTTTGTTTCTTCCCGTTCCAGTATTCCAAACAAGACATTCATTACTTCTGTTCATGGTTTCTCACATCATCCTCAGGTTTACTTCAGATTATTTTACTTTTTTGTTTGTTTCTCTCATTTGCTGAAGTCTGCATGGTTGTCTTCAAGTTCATAGATTCAATTTTCATTTTCTTCCATTCTATTGTTCAGTTCTTTTTTGGGGGTAATTATTTTATTGGGGGCTCATACTACTTTTATCACAATCCATTCATACATCCATTGTGTCAGCACATTTGTACATTTGTTGCCCTCATCATTCTCAAAACATTGCTTTCTACTTGAGTCCTTGGTATGAGCTCATTTTTTACCCTCCCTCCCTGCCCCCCTTTCTCATGAACACTTAATAATTTATAAATTATTATTAGTCATGTCTTACACTGTTCAACGTCTCTCTTCACCCACTTTTCAGTTGTACATCCCCCAGGGAGGGGGTTATATGTAGATCATTATAATTGGTTCTCTCTTTCTACCCCCACCTTCCCTCCACCCTCCCAGTATTGCCACTCCCACCACTGGTCCTGAAGGGTTCATCTATCCTGGATTCCCTGTGTTTTCAGTTCCTATCTGTACCAGTGTACATCCTCCGGTCTAGCCAGATTTGTAAGATAGAATTGGGATCATGATAGTGGTGGGGAGGAAACATTTAAGAAATAGAGGAAAGTTGTATGTTCATCATTGCTACACTGCACCCTGACTGGCCCATCTCCTCCCCGTGACCCTTCTGTAAGGGGGTGTCCAGTTGCCTACAGATGGGCTTTGGGTCCCCAATCTGCACTCCCCTCATTCACAATGATATTATTTTTTGTTCTTTGATGCCTGATACCTGATCCCTTTGACACTTCATGATCACACAGGCTGGTGTGCTTCTTCCATGTGGGCTTTGGTTGGCCTAGAAGGCCACTTGTTTACCTTCAAACCTTTAAGACTCTAGATGCTATATCTTTTGATAGCCGACACCATTAACTTTCTTCACCACATTTGCCTTCAGTGATTGTGTCTGGAAGGTGAGCATCATGGAATGCCAGTTTAATAGAACAAGTGTTCTTACATTGAGAGAGTACTTGAGTAGGGGCCAAATGTCCATCTGCTACTTTAATACTAAACCTATAAATATATGCATAGTTCTATTCCTCCATCATCATATATAAATATATTTACATATGTACATGCCTATATTTAGAGCTCTATAAATGCTATGTGCCTTGCAGTTCTTTCCTCTATTTCCTTTTACTTTGCTCTTCTTCATGTTCAGCCTTCATTAGGGTTTCAGTAATTCCTCTCAGTTACATTACCCATGATCAAGCCCTACCAGGCCTCTTACACGCTCCTCACCACTGATTTTGGATCACTTGTTGTTCTCTTGTCCCTTGGTTTGTTAACCACTTCTTTTCCCCCAACCTTCCCCTCTCTCATGTCCCCCCGGAACTGTCAGTCCCATTGTTTTCTCCTCCAGATTGTTTATCCCACCTATTTTATCTAGATAGACCTGCAGAGATAATAATATACACAAAAACAAGACAGAACAAAACAAAGCAACAAAAGAAAACAAAACAACACCACCAAAAAACAAATGACACAAAAAAGAAAAGCCTGTCAATAGTTCAAGGTCTGTTTGTTGACATTTGCGAGTGTTTGCTGATTGAGCCTGATGGGGTGCCATGCTCTGAACCCAAAGTCTATTTTTGATAATGCCTCGGGACTTCCTTGCTCTGCTCCCCTTGCTGTTCTGTTGCATGCCCTTCATGTTCTGCCTCAGTGTGGTGGGGTCAGATCGGTCTAATTCCCACACTGTGTCTCCAGTGTTGTCCCCTATAGGGCTATGGGTCAGTGGGGGATGTCCTGTCTCATAGTGGGACCAGCCATATGGTCCTCTCTGTGCATTGGCTGTTCTTAGTGGGGATATTGTCCTTAAGGCTTGGTGGGCCAGGATGTGCTCCAGTCTCTCTTCCTCCCCCTTCATTTGCTTCGATTTGCTCTGATCAGACATGTCCCTCTCTCGGAGCTGTAGCTTCAATGCTATCCTCTGAAGTACTTTCTTCTGGGGGCAAGGGCTGCTGTCCATGTAGTTGGGATTGGGGCCAACCCCTCAGACCTTTCTACTGGTTCCTTGCTTCATGCCAGTATGTTGCATTCACATCTTGGAGCATGGGGTAGAAGTCTGGTCCTTCTTTCCCGGCGACGATATGAACAAGACCCTCCCCTTGGATGGGTTAGTTCCCTGTTCCCCAGCTACCCATTTATTTCATTTTCTTCCCCCACCCCCCAACCTTTTTAATTGTCTACCATATGTATCCCTGGATTTGGTCTGGCCCCTGCCATACTACCTGGACCTCACCCCAGGAATGTTTGTATACAGTAGCTTTTTCCTTATGTCTCTTTTGCATTTTTTTTTAAGTTTACCTCAGCGGACTCATGTTGTATTTGTGTTTTGTGCTTGGCTTACTTTGTTTAGCATCATTTTCTCCAGTTTTTCCCATGTGGCAAGGTGCTTCATGCATTCATCACTGCTTTTTAGTGATGTGTAGTACTCCAGTGTATGTATGTACCATAGTTTTTATTTAAATCATTTTATTAGAGGCTCATACAACTCTTAGCACAATCCATACATACATCAATTATGTAAAGCACATCTGTACCATAGGTTTTTAATCCATTCATCTGTTGATGGAAATTTGGGTTGTTTCCAACTCCTTGCAATTGTAAACTGTGCTGCGATGAACACCGGTATTGCTCAGTTCTCATACAATGTTTTTTAATTCTGTTATCTCATTGTTTTGTTTCTCGGTTTCTTTGGGGTGTGAGGTTTTTAGTATCACACTTTCTTCCTTTTTTCAGAATTGATCCCCAAATCTCTTGTATGGTCACAAACATCATTCACCTGTATTCTCCTTCTGGTAATTTAAGGTCTTCACTTTCTGTGTATTCCAATGAAGTTGCGTAATCTTCAGTTGTTGACTTTTGTTTATCTTGATTTTTTTGTGGTTACTACTGCTGACTGTTGTTTGCATGGCATAGTGATCCAACTGTAGATGGTATGTAAGGTTCTGGATTGTGTGTGAGTAGGTGGAGGAGGGAGGGACAGGACTTGCTCTTTGGGTTAGTGGAGAAAGTTCAGATAGGGGCTGGAAATTGTATTCTGTTGAGATGAGGAAGAAATGATAGAGCTGACTGGGTAGAAGGAATAGGAGATAGGAATACATGAGTAGGATTTAGGTGACAGAAATAATCATAAGTGGTGTTCTGGTTATAGTGGTTTTCTGATAAATTAAAAAAGGGGATTTTAAGGGGTCTGCTAGTACTTGTTAGTTTATGTGAAAGTGTGTCTCACTGTTAAGATTCTGGCTGAGACTGGCTGAATTCCCAAGGAGGTTCTAACTGGTGGCAGTTTCTAACATTTTATATTTTCTTTTGGCTGAGGTTTTTCTCTGTTTTGCTTTGTCATTGTTTGTGCTTTGTGTGATTTTCTGTGTATGAAATCCAGGCTATGTAAATCTCTAGAGACAGTAACTGGAGTGATAGTTGGCTAGGGGCATGGCAGGGAGGATGCGGGAAGTGGGAAGCTAACAATGAGTGGAAGAAGGAAGAGTTCTGACATTGATGGTGCTGATGACTGCACAACTCTTACTCTTGTACTTCTGCCAAAGAAGCCTCATCTCAATCTAATTATTATCAATGACTAGACAAACCCAAACTTCAAGACACGGAACAAAACAATTGCATGTAATATTCAAAAGTGCCATGGTCTCCAAAATAAAGAATAGACCGAGAGAAAGAGACAAGAAGACATGATATAAATGCCACATGTGATTCTAAGAATTATCAGGATGGCTGGCAGCACCAAAATGGGGTGTCCCTGACGGCAGTAATGTATCCACACGAACTTTCTGATTTTTGACAAGGGAGGTAGTTACTGCATTCTGAAATCGTTGAGGAACAAAGTCCTCTATAATATTCGAAAATAGTTTTTAAAGAAAGAAAGAAAGAGAGAAAGAAAAGTTCATTAGCTGCACATCAGGTGGTAATACTAAACCTGACTGTTGATCATTTCCATTTCAAGGCAGGCCTGATATTTCTCTTTCTTTAAAATATCAATTTCTTTCCTGTTGAAAAAGCAAAATTAACAATATCATTGCCAATTAATGAGTTTTCTTCTTCTAGTAACAGTCCACCATGGCTTGGACAAAAAGGCCCACCCCTACCTCCCCTCATATTCTACGGCCCAGATCCCTCTACACTACTGCTACTGCTATGATTGATAATAGTGGTGATGGTTCAATCTTGATCCCAAGCTCCTAAAGCCAGAAGAATTTAGGAAAGTTTACCCTTAGGACTTCAAACCGATTCATTCCAGTTCCAACCCCTGTTGATAATTTGAATTTTTGACCTAAATATACTGAATCACAATCAATATTTTAGCAAAGTTCTCAGGCGATTCTTTAATTTTTAAAAAAGTTCTATTGATACATAATTCACATATATACAATTCAATAGTTCAATCATATCAAGATTGTATAATCATCACCACAATCAGTTTTGGAACATTTTCTTCATTCTTGTACTCGTCGTTATTAGCTTCCCATTTCCTTCTAACCAACTGTGTGAAACTCCCAAAGAACCATTAATCCAGTTAGGGTCTGTATAGATGCACCTATTCTGGACTTCATCTATAGGAAAACATACTTTAAAAAAAACAGAAACAACTAACAATAACAAAGTAAAACAGACAAGAACCTTTAGAAAAGAAAGCAGAAAGTATTAAAAACTGGAACAAATTAAAAATGGAACTTAAGAGAGATCAAAAGACAAGGTGCCAAATTTTAAACTAACTGCATCTCCAATAATCCCCTTTCCAATGCATTTTACATGAGAACAAGGCTGGTCCCATCCTTGGTCTAGGGTCAGATGGGATTCGTCAGGTGACTCTTTTTGAGGCGGAAATGAAAATTTTCAGCAGGGAGGGTGAAACCAAAGCCAGGTGTCACCTTGGTTTGTGCTGGTAACTGCCAAGGTCAATGGTATAGCCTCCCACACCCCTTAACGATTCAGTCTTAGAAACCCTCTACAGACTCAATGAGAGTGGGTTTAGTTTTCGCTTGCAAGATTTTGCCAGATTGTACAAAAGGAGCATTCTCCTTGGCAATCCTTAGTCAAGCAAATTACTACGGATTTAGCAAAGTATGGAACTAGCCACCCAGCAACACAAACACAAACCATCTTACCCTCACTGCGATCTGCTGGGAATGGAGTCTGGTAGTAAACTTAGGAGAAAATGGTTTCAAGGGAAGACCTCCTGGATTTCAGAACTGTAATGATGCAAATCCCCGCTGGTCCCTTCCCCTGCCATCCATATTCTGACCGTCATGGCTACTCCATCAACTATGCTCCATGCTCGCAGCAGGTCAGAGTTGACTTTATCTTGAACTTCTTATTTGGAAGAAAAATCAAAAGGCAGACTGCCCTTGGATATGGCTACAGCAGTGAAAACTCACTGACCAGTGTTAGCACTCCACTCCCTGTCCCTTGTTCCTACCTCAGTGTCCTAGGGCCCAGACCTACCCCTAATGCCGATATCTACATACAAATATAAACCGTGGTGAAAAGTCCACCTGAAATTATTACTGAGTCATGAACATAGATATTGTATTTGTCTAGGAAGGCCCTAGGATCATTTCACTGTACTAAACTATGTCCACCTGTCCTCACCATCAGGTGTGATGCGGAGTACTTTCATACAGGGAATAAGGTGGTATGCCACGATGGCAGAGGTAAGAAGGATGGGTGTAGCAGCTGCTCACTGTGGGGTGGGCAATGCTGCCACATACATACGTGTTCTACCTTTTACGTCTGAGACCAGGCATTCAGGTATGAGAGGGGCTGCCTGCATGTGGAGGTAGGCCAGGGCCCTTTACATATGTGTCATGTCATGGTCAGAGACCAATTAGGTTCATCCACTCTTGGCTTTCTGGAAAGTGAGGTTGATTTGAGAATACGCCCCACTTTCTATCTCAGTAACTTCTACACTCACTTTACTGAGAGGAAACCACTCATTCTGCTATGTGAAAACTGGGTCACAAGCTCAAAGGTCCTAAGTTGAACCTGGACAAGCCTTTACCTCTGTACATCATTTGTTCTTTCTGCAACTTTAAGTTCTTGCTGAATCCTTCCCAATTCATTTGTCAACGATGTGTTTTCTTCAGAAAGCCTCTGTAGCTCGGCTCTGCAAGCACAATTGACAATCAGAAGTAAGTTGGGAACCATGTGCCCATGGTTGGTATCAATGCGTAATACTGAATGTGAGACCTTGGGGCATTCCAAAAGCTATTCCCTGCTAGTGAATCCCGGCAGGGATCTAAGAAACAAGAATGACCAGAGCTTAAAATATATGCACACATTTTCCTCTTTAGTGAGACTGTCACCTGCTATACTCCAAGGTCATCACTGGAAGGAAAAACTGAGGAAGAAACACATATTGATTTATGGAGCGGCCTGATGCACAGTGAATACCTCAGCAGAGAAAGGCAGGTGTCACTATCTACTCCATGACCAAGGCTACCCTGGGCCACATTATTTCCTGACAAACAATTCTTAAAGAATCTCTGCCAAGACAACACAAGTGATTTATGACAGGCAAGTATTTTTACCAACAAAAAAATCCCTAATGAGCTTTGAACCCATACTTTCTGTCCTGAACACATGTCGATATTTATCCCCCCAACTACGTCTTTGTCTGGCATCTTGTTAGATTCTAATTTTCCCAATCTAAGTAATCCAGGTACTATATAACCTTGCCATGCTTATCTTATGCATTATGTTCTAGTATCAAGCACAAGTATGTCTCATCTGACTTCATTTGATCTCATGGGGCACTAAGGGAAAAATAGAGAAAAAGAAGTCATGGGAACTTTAAAAGCAGCAAAGGGTTTAGAGTAGGGCTGTCAAATAAATGGGACATGAAATTTGAAATGGTCACTCTGGCTCTAGTATGGGAAACAGACTGATTCTAGGTGTGTACACTGTGTTAGGTGGAGGTGGAATTCTACTTTTGGCTGCTTGGAGCGCAGATACACTGAAGATTGCTCATCCTATCTGCTGAACAATTAAGAGACTATGTGAAACCAAGTATGTAACTGCCCTCACAGAAGTAATGGAGAACACACTCAGAGCAGAAGACAATGGATGACTAGGGGCTCCGAAAACGTAGACAATTGTGTGTGTCAAGAGATTCCACCAAGAGTCAAAAGAGCAGCCAAAGGCTGTGGAATTTCATATTGGACAATGACATACTGGACAAGAGACTCATCTCTAAAATTTACAGAAAATTGAGTATCTCAACAGAAAGAGATAGGCAATCTAATTTAAAAAATGGTCAAAGGATGTGAACAGATCCTTCACCAAAGAAGACATTCAGGGGGGCAAAAATATATGAAGAAATGCTCTTAATCATTAGCCATTAGAGAAATACACATCAAAATGAGATACGACCTCACCCCCCAAATTAACTGGAAGGTTAAAAAAACAACAACAGATAACAACAAATGATGGTGAGGGTGTGGAAAGACTGGCACTTTCATACACTGCCGGAGGAACTGGGAAATGGTGCAGCCACTGTGGCAGGCAGTATGGTGCACCCTGAGAAAGTTGGGAAGAGAAATACCATGACACATCAATCCCTCTACTTGGTATGTGTCTTCGAGAAATAAAAACTATGACACAAATAAATAGATACAGACCCATGTTCATCATAGCATTATTCACAATAGCAAAAAACAGGAACAATCTAAATGCCCTGCAGTGGAAGAATGGATGAACAAACTTGGGTGCAATAAACACACAATGAAATGCTATGCAACGTCGAAGAATAACGATGCACCTGCAAAGCCCTCACAGAGGGATGGACACGGAGGACAGTACGCCGAGTGGAATTAGTCAAAAACAAAAAGGACAGATATCGTATGAGACCACCACTATAAAAATCAACAGTAAGTTTTCTTATGGAAATAAAAACATTCTTTGATGGTTGCAGAGGATGGAAAGGAGGGGGGGGGGGGAGGTGCGGCTAGAACACAGGCAAGTGATAGCCTGGGCGGAGGGGAATGCAACACACAGGAGAAACGATGGAGGCAGGCAGGCGAGTACACCGGTAGTTTGCAAGAGTGAGAAACTACAGACGCAAACACTGTTAGATTCAAAGTCCTACAACAGTGGGGGATTGGGGAATCTACAAGTGAGTACTTGGACATACACACAGGCTGAACAGATAGGAGACTTTTACAAACATATATATATATATATATATATACACATATATATGTGTGTGTGTGTGTGTGTGTTTAAAAGAGAGTATTTGTATATTTACTTTTACTGCAAATATATCCATGAATGTGGTGGGGCGAACAGAGGACAAAATTATGACAACTTCTTAAATATAAGCAGATACTCTGAAGGAATAAGGTACTGGGCTTTGGGGGAGTGGTATCACAATAGTTGCAGGGGACAAAATGATCCATTAGCATATCATAGTTCACAAAGACAGTGCTCTACATTCTAATCTGGTAAGTAGCAGCGGTCTTAAAGGTCTCTGAGCAGCCGTCTAGGGTGCAAGGACTGATCTCTCCCTGTCCAGAGCAGAGCAGCGGGGTGGCAGTTAAACAGACACAGGGAAAACACTTAGTCGAAGGGACAGTGAGAACACCGGTCTCCACAATCCTGGGCCCAGAAGAACGGGGTGATACCTGGCGCCACCACCACCAGCTCTGCATAAAATCACACTAGAGAGTCCTGGAAAGAGAAGAAGAACCTGTCAATCAAAATCCTAAAAGAAACCAGGCTTACTGGTCAGACAGCGTCTGGTAGGGCCCCTAAGTCCGTGCTCCCTTGGGTCTGGACTTCAACTCACTACTGTGTTAGAAAAGTCAACCGTTAAAATGAGATGGGGAGCATTCACCCAAAGACAGAAGGCTAGGAAAGGAGGAGAAAAGGACATAGAAAACAGGGAAGTCGTGGACTAAGGGAGGGCATATTAAGGGGACTGGAATGAATGAATGGCATCAAAATATGTATGAATTGCAGAGTGTTAAAGTATGATCTGCTCTGTAAACCTTAATTCACAATAAAAACTTCATTAAAAAAAGAGTTGTAGTTGAGTTTTGCACAAGACACATTGTTTCTTATGTCAATAAAAAGGTAAACATTATTATATCTTAAAATCTAAAAAATTCCATTCCATACAAACATATTGCATTGACCCAGAACTTTCATAGCAGTAGAAAAATGCAGGCAAGAGAATGAAAAATAAAGTGCAAATGAAATAACTATAGCTCTAAGCAACAATATGGAAGAATCTCACAAACAACATATGGTAAGAAAGGACGGATGGTATGCTTCTTTTATATAAAGTGCAAAAACAGGCAAAATTAAGGAGTTAGAAGTCAGGATACTGGCTATGTGTGGGGAATCCAGGAGGGTTCTATTTCTTGTTTTGGGTGCTGGTAAAACGATCTGATCAATTTCTTATAAAATCATAGCAGTACACTTTTTTATTGCATATAACATTAGAATATTTTAAAAAAATACACACCTAAATACACCAAAGATATGTGATCATGAATGTATCAGAGATAAAAAACATCCAGATCACTGCTGTGGTTGGCAGATTAATGACCTCCTAAAGACTGTTCTGGGAAGCCATGGTGGTGCAGTTGGTATTGTATTCATCTGCATTTCACTCTAGGTTGCTAACTGGAAAGCCAGCAGCTAAAAGACCCACCCACTCACTGCTCTAAAGGAGAACGATGGGGCTTTCTGCTTCTATCAAGATTTATAGCCTCACAAACCCTAGGGATCAGTTTTACTCTGCCCTTTGGGGTGGATATGAGTCAGAATTAACTCGATGGCAGTTGGTAAAACATTATTCATGTTCTAATTCCCGATTGTGAATATTATGTTACATGGCTAAGGGGAATTACAGTTGAAGATGAAATTAAGTCTGCTGATCAGCTGACTGTGAGATAATGAGATTATTCTGGACTATTCTAGTGGGCCTATTGTACAGACTAGGGTCCTTTTAAATGAAAGAGGCAGAAGAGGCACAGCCTTAGATTCAGCCAGCCATTGGACGCTTTGAAAAGTGGAAGAGGCCACGAGTCAAGAAATGTGAGTGGCCTCTAGAAGGTGGAAAAAGTAAGTACATGGGTTCTCCTTAGAACCCCTTGGAAGGGGCACAACCGTGATGACACCTCGATTAGAGTACAATTTAGCTCTCAGTTCTAGCTAACATGCAACTAAGCTGTCAAGAAATTAGCTAAATTTTAACCTATTTCTGACCTGTAGCGTCTAGAACTGTAAGATATTAAATCTGTGTTGTTTTAAGCCACTCAGGGACATGGGCCCATCTATGGAAAATATTGGGAAAGGCCTTCCTATATCCCAGGCTTTTGAGATAGAGCATTTGCCAGCCAAAGTCCTCAAGCGAGAAGGCCAGTTCCACCTGTGGCCTTTCAAGCAGCCTGCCCAGCTGGTGGAATTAAGAACTCCCTCTCAGCTCAGCTTTCTCTAGAAGGCATTGGCTTCTGCGGCCAACATCCGAGTGTCCCAGTCAGTTCTTGGGGCTCTCACAGAATTCACGAAGCAGTAGATCTGCGCCAAGGACACTTTCAATAAATACACACAGTGGGACTAAAGGAAGGTGCTTGGAGCTGGCAGGCAGAGACCTTCAGAGACCCCAAAGGAATGAAATGGGGTTCAGGGCAGTCTTTCGTGGGCCCCGTGAGACAAGCACAGATTTCCTGCCGACAGAGATAGTGAAAACCTGAGTCTAAGCCACAGCAGTCCTCTTGGTGAAGTTCTGGGGGTTTCTGTATGGAAAATTTCTCTTTTCGCACTTACACAGCACCTAGCAACACCACGGCCCGAGTACAGGCCAGACTGGGCTTGTAAGCTTGGGCACACCTGGGCTACGTGGTATTCTCCTGGTGCCGAGTCTACCAGCCTGCTAGGAGGAAAGGGGGTTATGCAATCAAGTCATCAGGGACTGAGATGACTCAGTTCCACTTGTTTAAGAATGGATAGAGGGCAAACCTGTTATTCTCTCTCGAGTCTGCTTCTTTCTCCCTAGCCAGAAGCTTATCTTCCAGCTGTAGGAGCCTGGTTTTCATGTCATTCTTTTCTCTCTCCAGCACAGTTTCTACCTTCTGTTATCGGTACAGCAGCTTCTAATTTCTGCTGTCCTGTCCTAGTGGTCCCTACCCCATGCTCACCTTCCAAGACACAGAGGCTCCTAGAGGGGCAGCTTGTGTCCAGCCATGTCCAGTAAGGGCTGCTCTGTGGCTTTGGACTCCTGCTGCTCAGATGATCTTTGCTTCTGACCAGCAAGGCTGCTAGCCAAAGGTACGGGTTTCTCCAGGAACATGGGCCTTGCCCCTCTAGGGGATAGCATAGATCACCCATGTCTCTAAAGGAGCAGGAGCCACCTCTATATCATTCACCAAGATGGGATGGCCCTGATAGTGAGCTATGCAGAGGGTCCTCTGGGCTGTGGGGCTGCTCTCGGGACCGGGCTCTGGACAGGATCTGCAGTGAGATGCCTCCCTGGCATACACAGGAACTCAGCCTCTCCACGTTCTGACCCTGCTGGTCCCGTCTCCTTTCTGACTTCTGTGGACCTCAGCAGGCCTGGAGGCAGTTGCCTTTCCCTCCTTCAAGAAGGCTTTCAGCCCCTCTGCCTCCAGGGAAAGCCCTTTTAATTGCTTCCTATATGTGGTTTCTAACTTGTCAAGTGCAAACACTTTGCAAATTTTAGCTTGCTCTTTACTCATCAGCCCTCCCTGCCACCCTCCACCCTCCACCCCCCACCCAACTTGCGTTGCTGCTTCTTGCACTGGGCTAGCATCTCCTTCTGCCTCTCTTCTCTATCCCTTGTCCAAGTCCAGCTGGGCTCCCATGTCTGTCACTAGCTGCAGTTGCCTCTGAAGCATCTTTTTCTTTTTACAGTCCCATTGCTGTAACAAGTGCGCTGCTTCCATCCACAGGAGTTTCTGGCTCAGTTCAGCCTTTGCCCCCTTTCTACAGAAACTTTCACATGGACCTGGCTCAGAAACACGAATGTCACATGTATCACAGGGTTAGAAAGGCCTGCCCAAGCGCACGTTCTAAGTGCACAACTCCTCGCTACTCGTGCCAGCTGCGCTCAGAGAGTGCATGCACAGGATCTAGTTGATAATGCAGCAGACACGACTTGTCAAATGGGACTAAATTTACATTTAGACGGATTAAAATGGAATAAAATCAAAGCTCAGATTCTTGGTCACATCAGTCACTTTCAGTGACCCCATGTGGCCAGTGGCTCCTGTAATGGGCAGGCAAACACAAGATATGTTTATCACTACAGAAAGCTGTATTGGGCAGTACTGGCCTAAAGTTTAGTGAAAAAAAAAAAGTACCTTTAGTCGAAATTACTCTAAAAAGTATTTTAAACATCTAGGAAAGAGGCCTTTAGAAGCCCCAGGAAAATAACACTGCGGTGGAGTGAGGCCCAGCTGAGAGCAGTCAGCCTGGGAGAACAAGAGTAACTCAGCTCATCAGAGTCATGCAATATGGCTCGACTCACAATCATGACATGGGGTGGGAATGGGGGTGGGAGCAGCCTTCCAGCCAGTTAAGGAAACTCCTGGGACCAGACATGTCCCTTTGCTGCTTCTTAGAGCCTGAGAGGGCTTGGGAATAGTGGCAATGGTCTATAAGGTGTTCTGGACAGTAGCCCGCCCTTTACCAGACAGTTCACAGGTTCAGATACTATGAAGCAAAATTCTCAGGAGGAAGCTCTGGATCATCCTAGCGGGCAGTATGTGTTATTGCAACGCCCAGGTCTGAGGCCACTGTGTGGTCATCTTTTGGGGAACAGAAAGGCAGGGTACAGAAGAGGGTACAATTCAGTAGTCCAGGATTTTCTTTACCGCCCATACTCAAGCTGCCTCAATTTCCTTGCACCATGACAGAAAGGCAGACTGGCTCTGGGATCATCAACCTCCCCAGGTCACAGGACACGGGAGATGGCTTGGTCCACTGTGGTCATCGTAGTGCCACTTCTAACCCGAGCCATGTTCCCAGCTAAGAATGCTTCCCAAGGAGGCTTTGCAGGTCTGGTCAGCAGGGCTCTAGCCCGCTTGGTGTCCAAGTTGGCGAGGGCCAAGATTCTCTGTGGGAGAGTGAGGTCATGATAAATAGGCATGGGCTGGCAGCAACCAGTTATCATTCCACTAAGTGAAACCTACTTGATACGCTCAGTTTTCCAAAGAAATCTTGCATTGCTTTTCTTTGTGATGACACAGCAACTCGCTGCCATGAAACCGATTCTAACTCCTATGCTCTGCAGGATGGAGCAAACTGCTGCCGAGGCTCTCAGATGGTCCCTCTTCTTGGAGGAGCAAGTCTGTTTTTCTCTCACAAAGCAGTTGGGAGGTTGGAATCACCAATCTTGTAGTTAGCAGCCTGATGCTAACCCAAAGCCCCAGCAGGGCTCCTTTCGCTTAGGACAGCTTTGAAAAGCTACCTTCGCAGATAACTGGCCTCCCTATTGCAAAGGAGCTTTTAGCCTTTTTCTCCATTTGCCCACATGCTACCGCGTGCACTGGAAAATTAGAACATGACATTAAATAAGGAAGATGCTTTGCTACTTTGTTCCTTTACTACAGAGAAGTCTGAGGCAGAAAATAAATATGAATGTGTTAAAAGTAGTCTACAAACTAAATTACTTCATAACTTAAGTTTTAATATATATATATTTCTAATTTAAGTTAAAACAACTCATACAAAGCCCTATTTTTTCCTACCTTCCTCTCTGTGGCCAGAGAAAAACTACCCACTTAGCATGCACTGCAGTTGAGTCATTTCCTGAATTAAATATCTAATGTGGGTTTTGGGGAAGAACTTCAGACTGAAGGAGGACCCAGAAGAAAACAGGGCAGCAGACCTGATTTGTGGTAGTCCGTGCTGGTGTCGCAGGCGTAGCTTCTCGTCTGGCCACTGAGCTAAGGTGGCCAACTCCTTGGGGCAATGTGGGCCCCCACTCCTTATCTCCCACAGCTGCCATGCAGGCTGCAAAGGGCATCCTGAGACTGTGCATGGAGCGCCTCCAGGTCTGCTCTCTGGCTCTCTAGCATGCTGACTTCACTTTTGAACATAAGCTCCATTTCCCTTTTCTCCTTCTCAAAGTTTTTCTTCATTGGTTCAATTTCCTGCTTGTAGTTTACCTGGAAAGAGAAACATTAGCCCCTGACAATATGACATGGAAACAGCAAGGTTGTCGGGCATGCCAAGGAGCTGAGGCCTGCAGAAGTCAGGGATGAAAAGGCAGCGGTGACATCCCCAAGACTCAGTGCTCAAGATGTAGGCACAGCCTTGTCTGGACCAGTTGGATAACCTCCCGTGGGAGAAGATATTGTCTGGCCGTTGGCTGGCAAGCTCCGTTTAGGTAAGTAACTTGCACCCAGGAGCTCAGAGGTTCCGGTGGAAACAGGGTGGCTGGCTCTCTGAGTCCTGAAAGTAGAAGGAACGCGGCACATGGCAACTGTGTGCGGACATTCTCTTAGTCACCATCTAAGGAGAGGCAGGAGCTAACTTCATCTGAGAAGACCTTGTGAGCCAGGGTAATCCTGGCTGAGAAACTATGCAGCATCCCAAGAGAGGCAAAGCCAAGGATAAGTTATGCTAAGAATGAGGTAGGTGGTGTGAATTCCCGCACAGCAGTTGGCAGGGCTGCACTCAGCATGCCAGCCCCCAGCGACTTTGGGCCAGGCACTGACAGTCATTTCTGCTTGTATTTCCCTCAAACTGTCTTCTTAGTGCCCGCTCACCAACCAGAGAAATCCAAGGCAGCTGCCTGGAGAAGGGTCAGCACTAAGCACGGCTCTCTGTGCACAAAAGGAAGCCCCAGGCGCCCCCTCGGGCACCCCTCACACCTACCTTCGTCTCCAGCTGGCTCTTGACGTCTTGGTAATGTTCTTTCACCTGCTCCATCATGAGTTCCGTTTCGAGGCTCACTGGAGTAGGAGCTGTAACGCATGTGAAAAAGCCTGCGAAGAAGAGGAAATCTCAGCTTAGCTCAGTGAGGACATTACAGGTTTCTTACAGCTTTCCTATTCCCAAGGGACAACAAAGCACAGATTCTACATGTGCTTTTTCAAGGGAAAGGCAGTGATGGTGGAGTCCTGCCGCACTGGCGTACAACAGCACGCATCACTGGTGATCTGCTATGTTGTATCCATGTAGAATAAAGGATCTCAAACTTATTTGGTCAGCTGTCCAATTTTCAGAAAAATAGTTACCCAGCAACCCTCTGGCAATTAACTTTTATACAATAGCCCATCCCTAATCCAGGATAGGGTGTAGGTTATTTGCTTTGGCAGCTCCCACGGATTATTCCAGTGCCCCCCAGGGGGCAGCATTGCCCACGTTAGGAAACACTCATTTAGAACCATTTCACACTTTCACCAGAACAGATTGCTCAGGAGGCTCCTGCAGCCCATCACACCCTTCAAGTTCCTACAAAGTGGCAGTGATATCGTGTGAAGGGACTTCAAAAAACCTCCAGAACACGGAAGAAAAAGATAATGGAATTGTCCATGAATGTAAGGCCCCCTTTTACTTCACTTCAAGTTTATTCCCTGGTGATGCCAGGATCATAGAGGAGGTGGGGAGATGGAAGAAGTGGGGTGACCTGGTGACCCATGCCTCTGGGCAGTGTGATGCCTGGGAATGAGCCTCACTGTGTGTGAAGGTGGCCAGACACACCTCATGGCCTATTTATTAGCTAAAGACTTCAAATTGGCCTCCTCCTCCTCCACATTATTATATCACACAAATAATGCTGGGTTTCAGGATATGTAGGAGCTCTGGTGGCATGGTGTTTATGCATTGGACTGTGATCTGAAATGTCAGCAGTTTGAAACCACCATCAAGAGTTACAGTCTCAGAAACCCACAGGGGCAGGTCTCCCATGTCCTATAGGGTCATTATGAGTTGGCATCAACTTGATGGCAGTAAGTCTGTGTGTTGCTCGATAAACTGGTCAGATGATTGCTGAAGCCAAAATGGGTGCATAAGCAAATGTGGTTGAAAAAAGCTGATGGTGCCTGGTTATTAATAGCATATGGGGTCTTAGATGCTTTGCAGTTAAATAAGTGCCCAACTAGCAGGTAAGAAACAGCCCACAAGGAAGCACACCAGCCTGTGTGATCATGAGGTGTTGAGGAGAAATGGTATCAGAAGTTCAAAAGATAAGCAACCAAATTGATGTGAAGGGGCATGGATGTAGTAGAGACCCAGAAATCACAGCCCCTCTGGTAATTGGACAGTCACGCTCAGAAGGGACACAGGAAGGGATGATAAATCCAGGGTGTGGTATAGCACTGATGAACTACATAATTATCCTCTAGTTCCTTAATATTCCCTCCCCTTATGATTATGGTTTTTATTTGTTTTGCCTCTTTAATCATATCAGATTTGATGTAGGTTCATCGTATATTTAATATCATTTGATACATGAAAGCTAAGATAGATAACCCTTCAGAAACAATAAATGGAGTAACGGTTCCCTGAGGGTACGGGAAGGGGGGAGGAGATAACAGGGAGCTGAGAGCACTGATGACTGAATAACCCCACTCAATGGGATTGAACAACAGAATTGTATGTGAGTGGATATATTGGATGTGCAAGATATGGAAAAAAATAAAGTAAGGTTTCCTGGGGCGGGGTATGGTGGGCAAAGGAGGGAATAAATGGGGAGCAGATATCAAGGAGTTCAAGAAAAAGAAAATGTTTTGAAACGGATTGTGGCAGCAACTGTACAACACTGTTTGATGTGATTTAACTATGGAATGTTATACTTGTAAGATCTCCCAACAAAATGATTTTAAAATACAATAATAATAATAATAATAATAAATAAAGCAGTCAGGCACATTCCATACGTGTGGAATGAGGAATGGTGCTTGAGAGCACTGCAAGGACTCGCTTTCCGACCTGAATCACCACTCCGCACACCAGGCACACAAGGCACATCTTTGAACTACGTGTGTTGCTAGGGCTTGGAAGAGAGCTGGTCTGAGACTCAGAATTGCATTTATGCCATGACTCAGTCTTCATTTTGCAGTGTCAAGGATGGGACGTGGCAAAGTCATCCTCTACTCTCATTGTCACCCTGAAAATGGTGACAAACTTTGACATAAGGGACAAGACAAAAACCTGAATGAGAACCTCTGGAAAGAATTACTTTGCCTTGGAAACTGAGAACTGTCAACTTCCGCAGTCACCTGGGCTGACAGGAGGTCCGTGAGGCTGGACAGTCCACATCACTAGGCTTACTGCAACCCAGCTTCTTACTATTCTCTCAGCAGCAGACAAAACATCGGAAGGGTCAACTGAGCCTTGGTGCTGCTTCTAAAATGGTTTCCATCAGAGGGATGGGAGGACAGTACATAAAAAGGCCACATTGTGAAACTGCTAGGTTTCATTAGCAATGGCATGAAGCCTAGGTCTGTGATCTGGTGCCGCAGTCCCCAGTCTCGAGCAGACCCAAGACTTCAGGGCCTTGTCTCCCAGGTTTTGGGTCAGTGGTTCGTGCTGAGGGCCATAAATTCTGTGTAGTTGAGGGGACACAGTGTCCATTTCCCTGGGGATGGCTGACCTGTCTGTTGTGTGGAAGAATACGTAGGATGCCTTAAATGGATGTCACAGCACCCTTGGCATCTCTGGATGTGGTGCAGCTGGCTGTGTCAGGCTCCATCCCACATTTCCCAAATGAGTCTAATGGCCTTTGGCTGTTGACTCACAGGATTTCAAGACACCAATCTGCCATTTGCAGGTGAGCAGGTTATGTTGGGGTCCAAAGACGCTGTACCCACATTCAGAGAAAACTTAAGGTTCCCAGGTTGGCTCTTTTAGCTATAATTCATTTACATTTTATTAAATAAATAGCTTTAGAGCACTACAAAACTGGGATGGAGGAGGATGCAAAATGCTCGACTGCCAAAGATCCACAGGTCAGTGTCCACAGATCTCCCTGGGGTGAGGGAGTGGCCTGTCAGTGTCCACAGATCTCCCTGGGGTGAGGGAGTGGCCTGTCAGTGTCAACAGATCTCCCTGGGGTGAGGGAGTGGCCAAAACTTAGCACACAAAACCACTGTGTATCAGAGCTTTGGCAGCAGGGCTGAGAGACTTGCCACGGTGTCTGCTGATGCACAGTTGGGGGCACTGATCCAAGAACCAACCCTTGGCTATACAGGACTATGACAAAACTCTAGGGCAGCTGTGTTACCTCCTTGTTCTTGTCTTTTGAAGGAGCTGAGATTAATCAAACACAGTCTACACTGTAGGTGGAATTTGTCATAAACCTCAGCACTAAGAGGATCCTGAAGCCAGAGATATCTACTTTTAAGCAGATATGCACGCCTATGCACACAGGTCCCAACTGCTTCCAGTGCTTGACCTGTGTCCTGCGCAGGCGCCGCTGGCACAGGTCTATTCTGACGAATTCTGACACTCAAGGGGACAAATCTCAAGCTCTCTCTGAACATCAGGGAGTCATTAATATGTTTTAGATATAATTTATCTCTTTTATTAAAAGAGTTTTCACATCAACCAGCTTACAGCTCAGAGGACAATCTGTATAGAGACTGGTCTGTGACCTGGGCAAAGGAAATATAGCTCCTTTATTTACTGTCACATACCCTCACTCTCTCTGTCTCTAGCCTATGCTGAAACCTCACCACCAAGTCCCTTCATCTTAATCACAACTCTGGAGGTGGCTTTGGAACATCTACGAGTGATGGACATGCCTCTCATGAGGTCATTGTGAGATCACATAACTGCTGCCATTTCATTACAGTTGATAAAGCCCCCATCCCCTTCCATAAATTCCCAGCTACAAGGAACTCAGCCGGGTGGTGCCAGTGTGTCTGGGGCAGGTGTTTGTGCCTCAATATACCCTATGATGCTTGGAAGTGGCCCATGACACAAACTACGGGTAGGTCTGAGAGATAGCCCAGTTTGCTGGAACAAGGACTCCACCCTTTCCCCAAGAAGATCCTCTACCTTCGGAGCAATCTGCTGGGGGCAGGCATCCATCTGGCCGGAAACTAGATGGGCTACTCTGTGTCTTGTGCATCCATGTCTGTAGGCCTTCCAGCGCAGCCTGCAACTCATCATTGCGGTCCTGCAGGTCCCATAAGCAGAGTAGAGATGGCCCTGCAATCCCCATGCTACACAGCAAGGTCCAAGGAGCAATGCAGCACCGCAGGGTCTGCAGGATGCCCAGTGGAAAGGAAATTCAATTCCTGACAGCAAACATGTAACATTCAAACTATAAGTTTCCAACTATGCAGTGAGTTAAACATGACAGGGATAATTCAGCTTTCTTAAATCCTACATCGCCTTCTATCACTAGAATCATAGCAGGGGCTAAATTTTTTTTTAAGTGAAGTGAATGTGGAGGAGAAATGCAGATCACCAACATCTGACTCAACAGGAATGTGTGCAAGTCCACCACAGTGATGGGGTGTGGGCAAGAAAAGCAACTCACTGGTGTCCTTTCTCCAGAGGGTTCTGCAGCTTTGACTGTCAAGGCGTTGCCATCATCTTAAAACAAAATGCCACCCAGCAGAGCAGAAAGGCCACATGGATGGCTGAGGCCCAATGAAGCACATAGAGAGGGGGCTGCAGGACAGACAGGCAATGCTGGGAGGCTGCCCTGAATCAGCACCTGGCTGCAGTGGTCTGTCTGCACAGGAGTTGAGGAAATGCACTGTAAAAAGCACACTTGGTTGCCAGGGTTTAGAGGCGAATCTCCCAAGACACAGCTCTCACTTGTAGATTTAAGGGTAAGAAGGCAAGAAGCACCTGTCTGTGGGACTATCGTGGTGTGAAGTCTCTTGGCATGGCTCTTCTGTCTAGGTCTTTGTGATTCCCATTGATGATTAGGTGGGACTTTGCAAATAGGGCATGTCTAACACAAAACAGAGTGGACTGGTTCATTTTCGTTGCCACTTCCCTGGCCATAGGGATGTGTTATCTTAGAACAGGAACAGAGAGGAATCCCATGAACTTAAGGGATAAAGAACTACCAGTGGAGAACAAATGAGATCTCTGTCTAAAGACAAGAGGAACCAGAGGCTGTGAAACAGAAATTACTGGACAGACTGAAAGAACAAGGCAAAGTCAGAGGCTGAGGCAAGGAGACACGAGACAGAATTGAAGAGCAACACAGAGACTAAGGACTAGAGAAAGACTTGATTGAGGCAAGATGATACTGTGGACCAATGAGTGTATCCTTAGTGTTTTCTGATCTTGGCTTGTAGTAACCCATTAAGTTCTCTAAAAAGCTCCCTTAATTGTGAGTATTGCCTGTGAGCTCTGTGAGACCAGTGCAATGGATTATAGAACACAGCACAAAAGTAGAATGCTGTGGAAGAAACAGTTACTATCAGAAAAGGGTAAAGAATGATGGAGGGTGGAGGCATGCCTGATCTCTATTTTGTGGCAATCGGCCTTGATTGATGGAGCTACGTAGGATTCTTCTCCTTGATGTAGCCAGAGGTCAGCTATGCACTCCATGCGGTTTACTCAGGGACCCTAGATCCCTTCGTGAAGGAATGTGAGGTGTGTGGTCACTTTCCCTTTTGTGCACCTGGGGATGGGGGACTTGGGACTCTTCAGACCTAATGAATACGGCAGCAGTGCTCCCAGGGACTATAGGAGTATGATTCTACCTGGTTTCTCCTTTAGGAAACGTACTCTGGAGGGACACTAGACATTGAACTGTGAAGAAGCCCAAACTGGCCCATCAGGCAGCCACATGGTAAGCGAGCTTTCAGACATTTCTGGTCTAGCCAGTAAGGTGTGTAGCTGAGGCCCCGGCATCATAGGGCAGAGAAGAAACATGTTTGTTATGCTATGTCTGAGTTCCTTCCCACAAAATATAAAATCTATGAGCATATTTAATTGCTATTTTAGGCCATTAAGTGTTGGCGATAATTTCTTATGGAGCCATAGTAACTGGAATAACATGTATGAGTGAGTCACAAATAGCTCATGGAAATAGGATTAAAAGGTAAAGGAATTTTCCATGAATTTTTGAAGCCCTTTTTCTGTAATTTACAAAGGTAAATTACAGTCTCTTGAGGGGAAAAGTATATTAATTTTAAGTGGGAGAGAAAAAAAAGTTCTCACAAAAATCTGTTAAGAAATGGATGGTAGAGACTTCCAGGAAGATGGCGACTGAGTAACACATAGCAGAGGAACTCCACAGAAATCTGTGCAGGAGAGTCACTAAGAGGGAAATTCCACACCGCCAGGTCGCAGAAGGAGCATCAGAAAGATAAGTAGGCAGAGATCCAATAGGTTTTAAGGAGCTGGGTCTTTTGGCTTACCACAATGGAGGCCAGCTAGGGTTTGACCTTAGCCTAAGGTGACCAGACGTACCGCTTTTTAAACATTTTTTCTCGTGTCTATGGTGTTTTTAAAAAGTCCCAATTTTTGGAAAGAATGGACAACAAGTGAGGGTATGTACGGTTTTCGGCTGCCATGTGGCAATTTCACCAGGATATGAGTTTTATCAATGGTGTCCCGCTATACCAATGTTAAAATCTGGTCACCTTACCTTGGCCCGGCCACTGTCTTGGCTGGAGCCAGGATCATTTGTAGCCAACACAGGGGCTTTATCTCAACACAGCCACAGTTTGACACCATCTCAGGGCAGGGATTAAACCCCTGCAGCCCCATGGTCAAGGATCAGGTTCATTTATATTGATGCTTCAGTTTCCCTCTCTTCTCTCTATTCCCCCCTATCCCCCTGTCTCAGTGGGCTGTTTTTTTCCATCTCTTTTTCTCTTCCCCTTTCTCTCACACAGCACTGCCAACATCCTGACCACTACCCTTAGCCTAGGGCATTAATGCCTGCACTCAACCCTGCTGGGCGAGCTCCTCCCTCTGCAGCATAACCGGAAGCTGGGAAAGCCCACCCACACACCAACAGGGGATATCCTGCCCAAATTCTTCCCTGGAAAAGCCCACCTGCCAGTCCTCTGTAGTGCTTAAGACATGGCTGGAGAAATTCGGCACCCCTTCTTTGGGGGAAATCCTGCCTGTGTGCCTTGGGGAGCTCCTATCCATCCTCTGTGGTCCCACGTTACTGAGGGAGCTTCCTCCCGCCTGCTGTAGTGCCTCACAGACTAAGAAAGCTTATCAAACACTCACCAGCTTTCCACGGAGCAGTGGGAACCTCTGCCTAACCTACGCAGTGATCTACCTGATCAGGGAAATTCCGCCCAACATTCACGGTGCTCTATACCAAAGCAGGCAACCAACCAGATTTCTGTGACACTCCTGTTGCAGCGGGCACCTTTGCATGCCACCTGTGGCAACCCAAGCCGTCATGGGCCACACCATCATGGATTCTTGTGAGATCACCCAGTAAAGTACCATCCTCGTGGATCCACAACAACCCAACCAGCATCTCCGGAGAGGCCCATCCAACTTGTTGACTAGGGAAAGAGTGAAGCCACAGGAGGATAAAGTGGTTGGCTAATTCCATAGTGAAATTAGCTGTAGCAGTTCGAAGAAGCTTTCCTACGAGTCTCCCAGAGAGAGCCAGTGCTCTTTGACTCCCTGAAAAATGGCACCTGGCTCCTCTAAAACAAACAGCAATCAGGCCCAATGACCTCAACAAAAAAAACATGAGAAACAAACTTCAATGGCAGAGATGTCCTGAACCGAACGACATGCATAGAAGAAGCAGATATTTATCTGCCACATAATGAATTTTTCAGAATACTTCTTGCTGTAATACAGGATATGAGAAAAACAATACAGAAAAAAGATGAAATGAAAGAGGAGATTAAGTCCATACACCAAAGGGAAATACAAGAGATCAGGGAAGAGATAACAAAAACTAGTAGCAGACACGCAGACCACGAGAATCGACTGGAGGAGGCAGATAATTGCACCAGTGACCTAGAGGACAGCCAAGGAGACTTTAAATGCGAACAAAAATCTAATAAGATCATTAGTGAAGATGAAGAGAACCTAAAAGCTAGGTCTGATGCTATGAAGTGGAACAACATTAGAATTATTGGATTACCAGAGGAAGACACCACAAAGAAGTCAACTGCAACAGAGAGGAAATTCTTGGAGGAAAACTTCCCGAGCTTAATGAATGAAAACCTGGCAACCATTCAGGAAGCTGAAAGAACACCAGTCAGATTGAAACCCAAGAAGAAATCAAGGCACATCATACTTACTATCCAACTTTGAGGAAAAGGAGAAAATCATGAGAAGAGCTAGGGAAAAACAAGCAATCACATAGTTTCCCAAATAAGAATATGCTCAGACCTATCATGTTTCCCCAAAAGTCAGACATCCCCCCAAAATAAGACCTACTTACAGTTTTGCCTCGGGCTGAAATATAAGGCATCTCCCAAAAATAAGACCTCCCCAAAAATCAGCACCCCCGAAGCTACCGTAACTCTGGACTCTGGATCATAGTGGTGGGCACCACCACGCAGCTCACTATTGGCTGCAGCGCAGTCAGAGCAGACAGGTAGTACGAGGTCTCTTTTAATAAAACAATAAACAATAAACGTGTACCACATTCTTCTCCATGGAAAAATAAGATATCCCCTGAAAATAAGACCTAGTGCATCTTTGGGAGCAAAAATTAATATAAGACACTGTCTTATTTTCGGGGAAACAGGGTATCAGAGAGCACTATGAAGAAGAGGAGAGAGTTGTTGAGTAACATTGCAAAAATTGAAGGAAAATAATGCAAACCCAAGAATACTCTACACAGCCAAATTACTGATCAAGATAGATGAAGAAGTAATTGTCTTGTTAGAGAAGGAAAAACTCAAAGAATACATTAGAAGAAACCCAGCCTGGATCCTTGTCGATCCAGTATAGGCAGAAGAACAGCACTCACCAAGCATAAGTAAGAGACTGCCACAGAGAACAACCTCACCCAGAGGGAAACAAAGAGAAAACAACCCCCAAGATAGCATTGGATTAAGGGTGAAAAGAAGTCAAGAATGAAACACACACACACACACACACACACACACACTACATTAAAAAGAAAGGGAGGTGGGAAAACACCCAACACAAAAGGTGTAAGATGACATCACAGAGTCCACGGATGGAAATAATACCCCTGAATATCTATGAACTAAACTCAGGCATTAAAAGACTGAGGCTAGCAGACTAGTTTAGACTAGTTTAGAAATACAACTAATCAATCTGCTGCCAACAGGAGACACATGTCAAGACTACAAACAAAACTAGGCTGAGAATCAAATGCTGGAGAAAAACATACCAAAGAAACAGCAATTAAAAAAAAACCAAGGGTTGCAATCGTAATCTTGGATAAAACTGACCTCAAAGTGCAAACCATAAAAAGAGATGAGGAACACTATATAATGCTCAAGGGAGCAGTAGGCAAAGAACCACTAAGCATTGTAAACATATTCCCCAAATGACAGACCTGCTGAATACGTCAAACAAATGCTTCAAAATATGAAAAAGGAAGTCACAGCCTCAACAATTATAGTAGGTGACTTCAATACACCACTCTCTGAGAAAGAAATATCACAGGGAAAGAAACTCAACAAGGAGGCCAGAGATCTAAACACTACAATTAGTCAGTTTGACCTGATATATATTTACAGAGCTTTTCATGAAAATACAAAATATTTCACATTCTTTTCAAGCCCACATAGCACATATTCGAAGATAGACCACATGCTGGGGCATAAGTCAAATCTGCATAAATTTAAGCACATTGATATCATATAGACTTCTCTCACTGACCACTGTGCCATAAGGCTGGAAATCAGCAAAATGAAGATGAATAAAACAAGGCAAACAATTGGAGGATGAATAACTCTCTACTGAAAAAGGAGTGTGTACTGGCTCAGATCATAGATGAAATTAGGAAATTTCTAGAAACCAATGAGAATGAGAATAAGACGTACCAAAACTTATGGGACACAGCAAAGGCAGTTATCAGAGGAAGTTTCATAGCAATACATGCACACCTGAGAAAGGAAGAAAGCCATATGATTGATATGCTGGCACAAAATTTACAGCAACTAGGGCTGAGTCAACAGCACCATCGTGCTAATAGCAAAAGAAAAGAAATAATAAAAATCAGGGCTGAGATTTAGGAGAGGGAAAATAAGAAAACTATGGAAAAAATTAATGCTGCTAAAAGTTGGTTCTTTGAAAAGATAAACAGAATCAACATATCGTGGGTAAACCTAACCAAAGAAAGACGGGAACAAATTTCAATAGCAAGAATGAGGGATGAAAGAGGGGGCATTACAACAGACTCTAATGAATTCAAAATGATAATTAAAGAGTATTACGAAGGACTGTACTCCAATGAATTCAACAACTTGGAAGGCATGGTCAAATTTTGAAAAACAATCCCTCCCTCGAATTTCCCAGAGGAACATCAAGAATGTCAATAGACCCATAGCAATAGAAGAAATAGACAAGGATATCAAGGGATTACCAACCCCAAATTCCCTGGACCAGATGGCTTCACAGGACAATTCTACCAAGCATTTAGGGAAGAAATGACACCAATCCTACACAAAATCTTCCAGAACCTAGAAAAGACGGCAACCTCTTGAAGCAAGTATAAATATGATACCCAAACAGGGCAGGAATCCTACAAGAATTGAGAACTACAGACCAATATTCTTAATGAACACAGATGCAAAAATTGTTAACAAAATACTTGCCAATAGAATACAAATGTATATAAAACGAATACCATATATACTTGAATATAAGCCGACCTGAGTATAAGCCTAGGTACCTAGTTATTACCTGGGAAACTAGAAAAACTGATGACTTGAGTATAAGCCTAGGGTGGGAAATGCAGGATGTGAATTAACACAGAGACCAGAGGGGAGAGACGGAGCGCAGCCACGGACACATCCTGACCAGTTCAGCTGCCAGCGTAAGTGAATCACTATGGGTGCTTCTGCAAATTGGAGCCTTCCATGTCATAGGATGGCTCTGATTGGTTAGATGTGAGTAACAAACATTCAAAGCCCTGCAGTATCAGTGGGGCTTTGAATGAACAGCGGAGGAACGACAATCACCTGTGAGATATTACACCTCGTATAAGTTAAACCCCAGTTTTTCAGCACATTTTTTGTGCTGAAAAATTCAGCTTATACACGAGTATATATGGTAATTCACCATGACCAAGCAAGATTCATACCAGGGATAGTTCAACATACGAAAGACCATTAGTATCATGTGCCACATTGACATGAAAAACTCTAAGAACCACATGATAATATTGATAGATGTGGAAAAAGCATTCGACAACATCCAACACCAATTCCTTTTTAAGACACGTCAGGAGATAGGAATGGAAGGACAATTCCTCAAGACAATACAAGCTATATATGAAGAACCAACAGCCAACATGGTAGTCAATGCAGAAAAGAGGAACACAATTCCACAGAAAAAGGGTCCAGACAAGGATGCCCCTTGTCCCCACTCTTATTTAACATCGTACTGGAGGTTTTAGCTCGCAGCATAAGGCAAAGGAGAGACATCAAAGGTATTCGTCTGGGGAAGGAAGAGGTAAAACTATCGTTATATGTAGATGACATGATTTTATAAATGGAAAATCCCAAAAGATCCAAAAGGGGCAGAGTGGCAGGATACAAGATCAACAAACAGAAGTCCACTGGACTGCTATACATATCAGCTAAAATAACAGAAGAGGAGGTCAAAAAGGTGGTACCCATCACAATAGCCAAGCACAAATTAAAATATCTAGGGAAATAGCAGACTAAAAGAACAAAAGATTTATATGAGGAAAACTATGGAACACTATTACAAGAAACCAAGAGTGATTCAACAAATGGGAGAATATCCCATTTTTGTCGATCAGAAGACTCAATATAGTAAAGATGTCAGTTCTCTCCTAGGCACTATATAACTTTAATGCAATCCTGAGAGAATTACCCTCATCTTTCTTGAAAGAAATGGAAAAACTGATTACCAAATTCATATGGAGAGGGAAGAAGCCCAGATTTAGCAGAGACTCCCTAAGAAGGACACAGTGGGAGGGCTTGCTTTACCTGACTTTAGCACATATTATAATGCCATCATGGTCAAAACTGGGAGGTATTGGTATAATGACAGATACTTAGACTACTGGAAAAGAACTGAAAACCCAGAAATAAAATCATCAGGATACAGACAACTCACTTTTGATAAAGCCCCCAAAATATCAAAAGCAGGTACCCTCTTTAACAAGCGGTGTTGGAAAAAATGGATATCTACCTGCAGAAAAATGAAGCATGACCCTTATCTGACTCCATGCACAAGAATAAACTCAAGGTAAATCACAGACCTTGAGGTAAAACTCCAAACTATTAGGTCCATCAATAAGGGAACTGGGACCAATCTGAGAATTTTGGCACTGGGAATACATGGGATAGCAGAAACAGGGAAGGACACAAATGCACATGAGTCACAAATTGACATGTGGGATACACTGAAGATAAAACATCTGTGTACATCAAAATAATTCACCAAGAGAGTAATAAGAGAGCCCACGGACTGGGAAAACATCTTTAGCCTGACACATCAGACAAAGGCCTTATTACTAAAATCTACAATACTCTGCTAGTTTCCAAAGAGAAAAAAAAACTAATTGCCCACCGAGGAGGTGGGCAAAGGACCTGAACAGCAGTTCCACAAGGGTACAAATCCGAATGCAAGGAGTTGGAAACAACCCAAATTTCCACCAACAAATGATTGGATTAAAAAACAGTGGTATATACATACAATGGAGTACTACACATCACTAAAAAGCAGTGATGACAAATACTAAGAGGACGCCTGGCCCTCCCACCAGAAGAACTTATTTCAAAAGACGGCATTGAATCTGCAGCTCCAGGAGAGGGACATATCTGATGGGAGCACATGGGTGATGATGAAGGGGGAGGAGGAGAAAGTGGAGCACATCCTGGCCCACCAGGTCTTGAGGACGATTATCCCGATTAGAGCAGCCAGTCCACAGAGAGGACCACATGGCCAGCCCCACTATGAGACATGACGCCCCTCACTGACCCATAGCTCTACCGGGGACAACACTGGAGACACAGTGTGGGAACTACGCCTGATCTGATCCCGCAACACCGAGGCAAAACACTAAGGGGGTGCAACAGAATAGCAAGGGAATGGAACGGCGAGGTCCTCAGGGAATGATGAAGGTGGACTTTGGGGCTAGGGTGTGGTACCCCAATTGATTGAACTGGAAAACACTCCTAAAGGCCAACACACAATCCTTGAACTAACTACAAACTTTTCTTTCTTGTGTTTTTTTTGTCATTGATTTATTGTTGTTGGTTGGTTGTATATTGTTCCTTGGTATTTTTATGTCTTGTTTTTGTGCATGTTATTATCTCCGCTGGTCTTTCTAAATAAGATAGGCTGGATGAACAATCTGGAGGATAAAACAACAGGACCGACAGTTCAGGAGGGACATAGGAGAGGTGGGGGAAAAGGTAGTGGTGTTAACAAACCCAGGGACAAGGGAACAAGTGATCTAAATCAGTGGTGAGGAGGGGCTGGGAGGCCTGGTAGGGCATGATCAAGGGTAATGTAACAAAGAGGATTTGCTGAAACCCTGGTCGGGACTGAGCATGATAGTGGGACAGAAGGAAAGTCAAGGGAAATAGAGGAAAGAGCTAGGAGACAAAGGGCATTTATAGAGGTTTAGATAAAGACATGTATATATGCAAATATATTTATATATGAGGATGGGTAAATAGATCTATGTGCATATATTTATACGTTTAGTATTAAGGTAGCAGAAGGACATTGGGCCTCCACTCAAGTACTCCCTTAATGCAAGAATACTTTCTTCTATTAAATTGACATTCTGTGATGCTGACCTTTTCAACGCAACTGCTGAAGACAAAGCGGGTGCATAAGCAAATGTGGTGAATAAAGCTGATGGTGCCCGGCTATCAAAAGATATAACGTCTGGGGTCTTAAAGGATTGAAGATAAACAAGTGGTCATCTAGCTCTGAAGCAACAAAGCCCACATGGAAGACGCACACCAGCTTGTGTGATCACAAGGTGCCAAAGGGATCAGTTATCAGGCATCAAAGAACAAAAAATCATAACATTTTGTGCTTGCCTCCATGATATGATCGCTGAAGACAAATGGGTGCATAAGCAAATGTGGCAAAGAAAGCTGATGGTGCCCGGATATCAAAAGGTATAGCGTCTGGTGTCTTAAAGGCAAACAAGCAGCCACTTAGCTCAGAAGCAACAAAGCCCACATGGAAGAACCACACCATCCCGTGCGATCACAAGGTGTTGAAGGGATCAGGTATCAGGCATCATCAGAACAAAAAATCTTACCATAGTGAATGAGGTAGGGGGGCGGGGTGCAGATTGGAGATCCAAAGCCCATTTGTCAGTCACCGGAATCCCCTTGCAGAGGGATGTAGGGGAGGAGGCGAGCCAGTCAAGGTGTGATGTAGCAACAATGAAAAATACAACTTTCCTCTAGTTCCTAAATGCTTCATCCTCCTGCACTATCATGATCTGATTTCTACCTTGCAAGTCTGGCTAGACCAGAGGATGTACACTGGTGCAGATAGGAACCAGAAACATAGGGAAACCAGGGTGGATGAGCTCTTCAGGACCAGTGGTGAGAGTGGCACTACTAGACGCGTAGAGGGAGAGTAGGTTGGAAAGGAGGAATCGATTTCAAGGATCTGCATTTGACCTTGTTACTAGGGGGTGGACAACAGAAAAGTGGGTGAAGGGAGATGTCGGACAAGGCAAGATATGACAAAATAATAATTTATAAATTATCCAGGGTTCATGAGGGAGGGGGAAGCGGGGATGGAGGGGACAAAATGAGGACCTGATGCCAAGCGCTTAAGTGGAGAGGAAATGTTTTGAGAATGATGAGGGCAATGAATGTACAAATGTGCTCTACACAACTGATGTATGTATGAATTGTGATAAGAGTTGTGTGAACTCCTAATAAAACAATTAGGCCTCCACTTACTCAATGCAAGAACACTTTGTTCTATTAAATTGGCATTCCAGGATGCATACATTCCCGACATGATTGCTGAAGAAAAATGTGTGCATAAGCAAATGTGGTGAAGAAGGCTGATGGTACGTGGCTATCAAAGCGTCTGGGATCTTAAAGCGTTGAAGATAAACAAGCGGCCATCTAGCTGAGAAGCATCAAAGCCAACATGGAAGAAGCACACAGCCTGTCTGACCACAAGGTGCAGAAGGGACTGGTTATCAGACATGAAAGAACTAAAAATCATATCAATGGGTGCCCACCTCCCTGATACGATCAATGAAGACAAACGTGTGTGTAAGCAAATGTAGTGAAGAAAAGTGATGGTGCCCAGCTATCAAAAGATATAGCGTCTGTGTTCTTAAAGGTTCTAAGATAAACAAGTGGCCATCTAGCTCAAAAGCAATAAAACCCACATGGAAGAAACACACCAGCCTGTGTGACCACGAGCTGTCGAAGGGATCAGGTTTCAAGCATCAAGGAACAAAAGATCATATCATTGAAAATGTGGGTGAGTGCAGAGTGGAGACTCAAAGCCCATTGGTAGCCAATCGGACACCCCTTAGTGAAGGGTTGTGGGGAAGAGATGAACCAGTCAGAGTGCAGGGTAGCAGCGATGAAACATATAACTTTCCTCTAGTTCTTAAATACTTCCTCTCCTCCACTATCATGATCCCAATTCTACCTTACAAATCTGGCTAGACCAGAGGATGTACATTGGTACAGATAGCAACTGGAAACACAGGGAATCCCCGGCCAGATGACTCATTCAGGACCAGTGGTGAGAGTGGCGATGCCTGGAGGGTGGAGAGAATGTGGGGTGGATAGGGGGAACTGATTACAAGAATCTACATATAGTCTCCTCCCTGGGGGAGGGACAGTTGAGAAGAAGGCGGTGGGAGACATCGGACAGTGTAGTATATGACAAAATAATCATAATTTATTAATGATGAAGGGTTCATGAGGTAGGGGACAGTGGGGAGGGAGGGGGAAAATAAGCAGCAGATATTAAGGGCTCAAATAGAAGGCAAATGTTTTGAGGATGATGATGGCAACAAATGTACATATGTTCTTGACACAATGGATCAAGAACATATTGTGATAAGAATTCTATGAGCCCCCAATAAAATGATTAAAAAAATAAGAAAAAAAGTAGTGATGAATGCATGAAGCACATTGGAAAGAATTGGAGGAAATTATACTAAGCGAAGTAAGCCAAGCAGAAAATGAGAAGTACTATATGAGTCTGATGAGGAAAGCTTAAAAAAAAAAAGTGCAAAACGGGCTTAGGGAAAAAACTATTGTATATAAACATTCCTGGGTTCAGGTTCAGGGAGTATGGCAGGGACCAGACCAAATCCAGGAATACATATGGTAGACAACTAAAAAGGAAGGGGAAAGAGAGAAAAAACAAAAACAAATGAGTAGTTGGGGAACAGGGCACTAACTTCCCCAAGGGGAGTGTATTATTCATATCTTCTCAGTGAAAGAGGGACCAGACTACAAAGCGGTGCTCTAAGATGTGAAGGCAACATACTGGCATGAAGCAGGGAACCAGTAGAGGGGTCTGAGAGACAGGCCCCAATCCCAACTATGTGGACAACCACCCCTGCCCCCTGAAGAATTTACCTTAGGGGCAGCACTGAAGCTACAGCTCAGGGAGAGGGACATGTCTGATCAGAGCACACAGGAGCAAATGAGGGGGGAGGAAGAGAGAGTGGAGCACATCCTGGCCCACCAAGACTTGAAGATGATATCCCTGCTCAGAGCAGCCAATAGCTAGAGAGGGCCATATGGTCAACCCCACTATGGGACATGACATCCCTCACTGGCCCATAGCCCTATAGGGGACAACACTGGATACACAGTGAGGGAATAATGCCTGATCAGACCCCACCACACCGAGGCAAAACACTAAAGGCGTGCAACAGAACAGCAAGGGGAGCAGAGCAAGGACGTCTCGAGGGAATACCAAAAATAGACTTTGGGGCCATGGTGTGGCACTCCATCAGACTCCACCAGAAAACACTCCTAAATGTCAATAGACCTTGAGCTATTTTCTTTTTTGTTGCTTTGTTTTGCTCTGTCTTGGTTTGTGCATAGTATTATCTCTGCAGGTCTGTCTAGATAAAAGAGTCTGGATAAACAATCTGGAGGAGAAAACAACAGGACCGAAGGTTCCAGGGGACATAGTAGAGGGAGAGGTGGGGGAAAGGAAGTGGTGTTAATAAATCCCAGGGACAATGGAATAACAAGTGATCCAAAATCAGTGATGAGGAGGGTGTAAAAGGCCTGGTAGGGCTTGTTCAAGGGTAATGTAACTGAGAGGAATTACTGAAACCCAAATGAAGGCTGAGCATGATAGTGGGACAAGATAAAAGTAAAAGGAAATAGAGGAAAGAAGTAGAAGGCAAAGGACATTTATAGAGGTCTAAATACAGGCATGTACATATGCAAACATATTTATATATGACAATGGGGAAATAATCGATCTATGTGCATATATTTATAGTATTAACGTAGCAGATGAACATTGGGCCTCTACTCAAGTACTCCCTCAATGCAAGAACACTTGTTCTATTAAACTGGCATTCCATAAGGCTCACCTTCCCAACACGATCGCTGAAGACAACACAGGTGCGTAAGCAAATGTGGTGAAGAAAGCTGGTAGTGCCTGGCTATCAAAAGATATAGCACCTAGTGTCTTAATGGCTTAAAAATAAAGAGGCCATTTAGCTGAGAAGCAATAAATCCCACATGGAAGAAGCACACTACCCTGTGTGATCATGAGATGTTGATGGGTTCAGGTATCAGGCATCAAAGAACAAAAATATTATTATCACTGTGAATGAGGGGCAGTGCAGAGTGGGGATCCAAAGCCCATCTGTAGGCAAGTGGAGATCCCCTCACAGAAGGGTCGCAGGGAGGAGATGAGCAAGTCAAGGTGCTGTGTAGCAATGATGAAACATACAACTTTACTCTAGTTTCAATGCTTCCTCCTCCCCACTATCATCATCCCAATTCTACCTTACAAATCCAGCTAGACCAAAGGATGTATACTGGTACACACAGGAACTGGAAACAGAGGCAATCCAGGACAGATGACCCTCTCAGGACCAGTGGTGAGAGCGGCGAAACAGGGAGGGTGGAGGGACGGAGGGGTCGAAAGCAGGAACTGATCACAAGGATCTAAATATAACCACCCCCTGGGGGACAGACAACAGAAATGTGGGTGAAGGAAGATGCTGGACAGTGTAAGACATGGCAAAATAATAATAATTTATAAATTTATCAAGGATTCATGAGGGAGAAGGGTTAGGAGGGAGGGGAAAAATGAGGAGCTGATACCAAGGGCTCAAGCAGAAAGAAATATTTTGAGAATGATGATGGCAAGAAATGTACAAATGTGCTTGACACAATGGATGTACGTATGGATTGTGATAAATGTTGTACGAGCCCTCAGTAAAATGATTAAAAAAATAAAAAGCAATGGATGGTAATTAAAATAGGAAAAATCCCACAAAGAATGGTGTCTTGCTAGGCACCCGGTTGAGTAGTACTGCCAATCCCATGGGTGTCAGGGTAGAACTGTGCTTCACAGGGTTTTCGATGGTGATTTTTCAGAAGTAGATCACCAGGTCTTTCTTTCAATATCCCTTTCAATGTGGGTGGACTCAAACTGCCAGCCTCGCAGTCGGCAGTGGGATGCGTCAACTGTGTGCACTTGCAGCTCATTTCCCTTTCCACTGGGCAGCACGGATCTTGGAAGCAACATCCACAGTCATATTTATCTGGTGGCCTGCTTCTTGTGTGGTTCTTCTTATATTCCAAATAGGTATTCTGAAAATGTCCACTGCTGATAACAAGTTGATTCTGACTCACAACGACCATATAGGGCAGAGAACTACTTCTTTCGGTTTTTGAGGTGGAAAATCTTTACAGGAACAGACGGCTTCATCTCGCTCCCACAGACTGGCTGATGGGTTTGAACGACTGACCTAGATTTTAACAGCACCCAAACATAGCCACTAAGTACCACTAGGACTCCTTTAGACACATCCACACCACTCAGCAGTGTGAGAAAGCTGATGCCTGATATACAACGAGTCGAAGTCTCTCTGTCTTGAGATTTAGTAACACAAAACCTAGGAGCATAGTCCATTACAACTGGTAGAGATGTGTGGAGCCTGAGCTGGAGCAGCAGGGCCTTAGCACGTCTACTTGGTGGCTCTCTGGAAGGATGGAAGTCAGACTACTGTTTTTAAGTTATCACTTGCTTAAGTGGGTGGCTGTGGATGTTGAAGGTGATAAGGAATCTGGGGAAAGTCTTGTGAAGTAGCAAGTCCACTCAGGTCTATCACAGCATTAAGAACAAAGGACTCTGGGTTTCTTACAGAGGCCACAGAAAGCCATTATGGTGTCCAGCAAAATACACAGCAGAAAAAAGTATCAAACCAAAGATAGCGGGTTACCATCTTATATTTCCTTTTATCAAAGGCAGCCTCACCAGGAAAATCAAGATGGACAGTTGGGAAAAAAAAAAGAAAAAGCTGAAATGATGCTTAAAGAGAAAGAACATTTGATAAATCCATTGTAGTGTCCACAATAGCAGTAAAAACTGCCACTGAAAGCGATCTGACTAAAATCTTATATTTGCCAAGGGCAGCCTCATCGAGAAAACAAAGATTACCAGCTGAGAGAAAGAGAAAGAAAGTTAAAATGATAGCTAAATTGGAGGAAAATTCAGCGACAAAGGGAAGAAGCATGGTTGTTGTGCTTTGCAATATGCATTGTAAATTACAGTGAAACTTTACGCTAAAATTTGGAAAAGAATGGGCGCTACGCAGGGGGAAAGGTCATGCTATTTCTCCTTCTGTAGAATGAGTGTAAGACACTGAGTTCAGCCAACAAGCAAGGATATCCCTGTAGCAATGAGCCCATCTGGTAACCTAATCGACCTCAAGAATCATTCTCTTGTCAAATGAACCGGCAGTCATTGGAGAAATGGCTGATTCTGGGGTAAATGGCAGCAATGTACAAGGTAAATCTGGAGTATCTCAGGAACCACGTAATAAAACAACCAAAACAATGATGGTGCAGTGCAAAAACTTAGCAGATAGGTTGACCTGTCTGGCACAATTTGAACACCAGAAATCTAAGCACAGTAATGAATTATAAACCTTTGGTAATAAATCGGAAATTCTTTAATTCCATAACAACAGGTAAAAACCCACTGCCTTCAAGTTGATTCTGACTGTTCGTGTCCCTATGGGAAGAGTAAAACTGCTCCCCATGGTTTCTTGGTTTCTTTTTTTACCCTAGAGTTCTGAGAGCGTACATGTTTATGGGAGCAATAGCTTGATCTTTCCCCTACAGAGAAAGATGGATGTGAATTGCTGACTTGTGGTTAGCAGTATCACACCAATCTGCACCACCAGGGCTCCTTATACCAATATGTGACACACGCCAACCGATAGATGGCATCGCCCTACTTTAATTAAAAAGGAAACAACAGAAAAGCACTAAGTCAAGGCATTTCTTTGAAACAGGGAAGAAGAGTCCCAAATAACCAGAAGCCTTGGGAATTTGGCAATACCAGACCAGCCCTACATGTACTTAAGGAAGTTTTCTAAATGGAAAGGAAAGAACATTAATCAAACACTCAAATGTACACAAAGGGGGAGGAAGGAGTCAGACAGAGATCTCAGAAAATAAGTACATATTACGACTACTGGATGTAGGGTGTACATTACTGTCACTGGAGGTTCACCAACAGAAAAAGGAGAGGGAACAGTAAACCAGGAATACTTAATATTTCACATTCATTGTTGATTGCATGCTAAATGTTACTGTAATTGCATGTTGTATAGTATAATATTTGTAGTAACCACTAAGAGAATATGTAAAGAGGAATTAAAGCTCATAACAAAAGATGCTAAATACAAAAATAACAGGAAAATTGATAAAAAGAGAAACCAGATAAAAGAAACTCAAAATCCAATTAGCTAAAAGAATGAAGAAAATGTAAATAGCCAAAATATTTACACAAAAGGCAGAGTGATAGACTGGATAAAAAACATGATTCATCTTTTGTTACCTACACAAAACACACATTCACATTAGGACACAAACTGACTGAAAATAAAGGATGGAAAAAATGTTCCGTGCAACCAGCACCCCAAAAAAGGAGTGTGGTCATACTGATAAAGGCTATTACATAATAAAAGGGCTAATACTTCAAGAAGATTCAACAATTATTAGCATATATTCACCTAACCTGTCCAAAAACATGACACAAACACTAATATCAAAGAAAAAAATTACAGTGCCGCTATTAATATTTGTAGTTTTGAAACCTTCAATTTCAGTTCTCGACAGAACATTTAAAAAGTGAATCAATAAGGACATTAAGAACATAAAGAAAATCATAAGCCAATTTAACTTAGAACACTCCATCCATCATCAGCAGACATTTTCACAGGATAATTTTTCCAGAACCAACTACAGATTATGCCACAAATCTCAAGTTTTAAAACATTAAAATCATACAAAGCATACTTTCTGACCATAATGGTATGAAGTAAGAAATCAATCACAGGAAGAATAAAAATGAATAATTATTATTATACCAAAATTAAATATTGTACGACTAGAAAACAATTTCTCTATGTAAGAAATTAAAAGTGAAATAAAAATATACTTGGTATCAAATATAAAGGAAAGCACAACATACCAAATCCTTTGTGACACAGCGCAAACCATTCTCAGAGGGAAATTCATAGCAATACATGCCCATATTTAAAAAGATGGATGAAAATCAATTGTTTAAATGAAAACTTGAACAAAAAGGAAAGGAAGAGCAAGAGGCCAAAGATACTAGCTGAAATGAATAATAAATACCAGTGAGAAAGAAATGAAATAGAATACAGTTAAACAACAGAAAAAAATCAATCAAACCAGAAGTTGGTTCTTTGAAAAGAATCACTGAAACAAACTACTGGATATACTGGGGGGGGGGGGGAGGGCAAATAATCAAAAGAAATGAATCTGGAGACAACACAACATATTCATTGAATAAAGAATCATAACACTATGAAAAAGAACTGCAACAGATTTGAAAGTGCAGATGAATGGGACAAATTCCTGAAAATATACGACATACCTAAACTAATATGAATAGAAATAGGTTTAAGCAGAGTAATTATGAAATAAGCAATTCAGAATGTGATTAACCCCCTGCTCCACCCCTTCAAAAAAGACCAAAAATATATATAAAAAGAAAAGTCAATGGCAAGATGGCTTCACTGGGATATTTCATAAAAAATTCAGAAGTGCTGACACCAGTTCTATAGAAACTTTTAAAAACATTAAAGAAAGGGGACTAGAACATGTCCAACTGAACACATACACACAGGTAGATCCTTATGTAACAACCAGGATAGACTAGGCCCTAAGAAAAGACAGGTGGCCTGTGATCTCAGACAATGGCTTGAAAGTGAAGTAAAAGGAGGCTTCCATATATCAGAGACTGTGGGAGCAAGCAGAGAAGGGAAGGAAAGAGCAGGTCCACTGAAGAGGCGCCCAGTGGTCTCCTGCTACCCATCTGTAGCTCCATTCTGCACTGCTGGCTACAGCAACCCAGCTCCACTCCTCAAAGACTATCATTGTGAGCAGGGTCCAAAGCTTCACGTGTAATAAGCACGCAGGTCCCATGTGGCTTCCAGCTCTCCAAGCAAGCTGGCCTGCACAGTTCCCGGAGCATAGGTCCCAAAGGACCAGCCTAGGCTATCCCAAGGACAAACTTGGCACCATGATGGTTTTCCTGAAGATTGCCTGTGCTTTGACGGACTATGTTAAGAAGCTCTTGGCCTTAGGGAAGAATACACTCAAGTACAGTGTTCCTCCCCCTCCCAACTTTTCTTAGTACAGCCTTTTACTGCCCAAAGCCTTTTTTCCCTCTCCCGTCCCTCTTCTATTATTCATTTCTGGCACTACTCAACAAAGTCATCGACTCCCACAAAATCTAGCAGCCCTCCCAACCGTAATACCCGGCCACGATGCTGCAGTGGCAGCAGTCACTCCTGATTCATCAGAAGAAGGATTAACAAATGAACAACACTCAGATCTCAAGGAATTTTCCTAAAAAGAACAGGCTCTGAAACTATCATAAATTGAATTCAGAAAAATGTTGTCATGTACTTTCAACAAAGAGTTTGCGAGAACAATGGTCAGAATAGAAAAGCTAGATATCTTCAACAAAAACCTCTAAAAAGAAATGCAGAAAATATTAAGATAAGAGAATTAGGCAACAATTTAGAAGAACAGAGTAAGAGAATTGAAGAAATGGAAAGCTGAATTGGTGAGTTTGAAGGCATATCTCTTAACTCCAATTTATGAGTGATACAATCAGCTAAAAGAACAAAAGAATCTGAAGAAAACATAAGAATGAAGTGGGATTCTATCCATATAAGAAATTCCGGAATAATACTTCCTTAACAGAACAGAGGAGGAGAAAATAATTCTCCAGGAAGCAGAGAGAACCCAAAACACCACAGATCCCAAAAGAAAACACTGGAACATATTGTCGTTGAAATTTCCAAGACAGAAACAATTAGCAGGCTGAGAACAGCTTGGAAAAATTGTTTTAATTCATTTACAAAAACACTTTTATTGGCATATGACTCACATGCCATACAATAGCTCAATTATATTAAGATAAATTGTAATAATCATTATCACCACAATCAATTTTAGAACATTTTTTCTTTATTGTATTCATGTTATTTCCCCCAACCTCCCCTGCCATAGCCCCCAAACCATTGTCTATATAGATTTAGTTATCCTGGATTTCATATACAGAAAAATGTATTTTTAAAAGCCTAACAACAATAACAAAGAAAACAGATTTAAAAAAGCTCTAGAAAAGAAAGCAGAGGTTAAAAGAACTGGAATATATTTAAAATGAGTCAAAAGGGAGATGTATAAATTTTAACTTAAATACATCTGCAATAACCAATTTTACAATGCTATCTGTCTGATAACAGGGCTGTTCACATCCCATGGCTCTGGTCAGAGAGGATTCCCCAGAGCTTGCAAATGTTATCCACAACCTTAAAACCAGGTGTTCATAATTGAAGCTGATATCATTCCCTCCTTCAGATTTGAATTTCATGAGTTAAAATCCTAGGATCTTACAGGCTGGTGTGCTTCTTCCACATGGACTTAGTTGATCCCTCACTTAGATGGCTGTTTAAGACCAGCTTTTAAGACCCCAGAGGCTATTTTTTTCTGATAGGTGGGCACCATCTAGTTTCTTCATTACACTTTCCTATAGCATTCATGTCTTGAGTGATTTCTTCATGAGGACGAGCATCAAATAGGGCCATTTCATAAGAACTAATTGTACTTAGATTGAGGCTAGAATTAAGTGCAAGCGCAAAATCCATTCACATATTTATGGTTCATCTGGCTCTGGTTCACCTCAGAGATATAATTGTTATTTTCTGTTAGAGAACATTATCAATCATCCCCTTGGGCATAAGGCAATTTTATTGATAGTGTAGTTAATTTAGCCAATGGTATAGAATTTAAAACAAAAATATGTCTTGTAAATTTAAATTTTATGTTTTCTTCCCATTGTCTCTCTTTTGTTGCCTTTAATAGATATTTTTATTAATTTATTTCTATTACCATCCTTTTTGTCTTTTTTCTCATATTTTTCTGTGTTACCAATGTTCTTAGGAACCAAGACACCGCTCCTCTATCTGTCTCTAGGTGGGTCCGCCCACATGCAGATACACCCACATGTGAGTACCGTGAGTGAACATTGTTACCCATGCTGCACCATGCTTTAAGACAAAATTTCATTTATTTGTCAACAGAAATAAATATTTCAAACAAAACAAAACTGTAAACCAATATCCCTTATGAATATAGGGGCAAAATCTCAAAATCCTGGCCAACAGAATCCAACAATCTATCAAAAAGCTAAGCAAAAGAACCACAGCAGGTGAGATTGGTTCCAGGGATGCAAAGATGGTTTGAAATGAGAAAAATAATGAATGTGATCTACCATATAAAAAAGAAAAACAACCACATGAGCATTTCAATTGATTCAGAAAAGGTATTTGATAATATCTAACAGCCATTCTAGATACAAATACTAAAAAATAGGAATCGAAGGGAAATTCTCAATGAAATCAGGGACATATATGAAAAACCAACTGCCAGCATCTTACTCAATAGGGAGAAACTGAAATTTTTTTAAATCTGGATGAGAAAGGCCAATCAGCTGCAGACAGACATGGACAATGGCCAAAGCCACCAAAGGAAATGGCCCGATGGAAAAATGTCCTAGACAACAAATGGTATGGCCCGGACCCCATATTAATCAGGTCCAGGGGAGCAATTTGTGTTTTTCCACAGAAAGAAGAAAACCCCATCTGGGTGCCAGAGAGACTGGTGAGATTAATTAAGGAGGATGAAGATCGTGCGAGCAGGAAGAATGAAGAAGACGATGATCAACCTAATAATGTTGCTGATACTGATGGTAATATGGACCCCAATAGTTAAAGGAGTTTTTTTATGGGCCATAGCTAAAACTTGGCCTGTACCTATTCCCATACACTCGAATGCGTTAATATTACCCTTATTCTTATCAACGCAATGTGATTTGGGAATACCATGTATTACGCCTAGAGGGGAGCCTCCTAAAGTATATAATGCAAGCAATTTTACATTGGCATATAGTTTGTGTTTTACCACCATCAATACTAGTGCACCTTGTATATCTGTAAGAAATGGATCTTTAGTCAATTGGGTGGATCCTTCTGGAGACTCTACATTTAATAATATTATATCCACCCTTATGAAAGTTGCACAAGGTGCTACAGGTGGAAGTGGCACCTCTGAGAAAGGAAAACGTGTAAATACAACAACACTTATGGTGATTCGTGAAGGATCCAGGCCCTCTGGGCCCATTAATGGATCAGTAGTGCCACCTAATGTGACCAGACGTGTCATATTACCTAGTTGCTCACCTGAAAAAAGTTTTCCGCCTACTTTTACTCAATGTCAGTCTCCAAATTATCGGAGCAACCCTATTATACCAGGTTTTGATATGACTCCGACTTTAGGTAAAGCAAAATGGAATAGTAATACTAATACCACTGGTCCTGATAATACCTGGCCATGGTATGAATGGATGGTATATAATCAACGTGGAGCATCTACGATAGTAACTCCTTTTGCAAAAATGTTTGGAATTAATGATACTTTATACAATGTCACTGGTGTATACAATACCACTACAAAGAGGCTGAAAGTAAATACTATGGTTAATATATCAAGAGTGCAATTTCAGCCATCACCTGTTTGTGTCCAGCCCCCATTTTTCTTTCTGTTAACATTCAACTTTAGTCATGCAAATGATACATTTTGGGAAGCTTCATGTAATAGCTTTAGCAGTCAGTGTTGGCTTGCTGAATGTTGGAATGGCTCTGAGGCATTTGCCTTGATAGTAAAGATTCCCACTATGATACCTGTACCGGTTGAAGCAGATCCCAATACTTTTCCTATTGCTACACTTTATAGATATAAAATAGATTTTGGCATTACCGCAGCGATTATTACAGCTATTACTATCTCAGCTGCAGCAGCGGTTACAGCAGGATTGGCTATGTCTATTCAAGTAATGACAGCAAATGTCATTAGCAATATTACGCAATCTACATCAGAAGCTTTATCTACAGTCCATATGTTGGATGCTCGATTAATGTCTGGTTTACTGTTAGTGAACCAGAGAGTTGATTTATTACAACACCAAGTGGATACTCTTACGAGCATGGTGCAATTAAGTTGTGTTTCTTCAACACCTAATTTGTGCATAACACCTTTAAAATTCTTGAATGAGTCTTCTTTTAGCAGCAAGAATATATCCCAGTATCTTACAGGACAATGGACAGCTGAGCTGGAAGAACTTCAAGAACAACTCCGGATGCAGATTACGACTCTTAATGGCACAAGAATGAAACCCATAACTGTTGGAGATTTTACTTCTTGGCTTTCTACTGCCTTTTCCTACTTTAAAGAGTGGGTGGGGGTGTTTACATTTGCTGCAATAATGTGCTGTGGAGGAGTGTTGTTGCTATGGTTGCTCTGCAAGCTTAAAGCCCAGCAAAAACGTGACAAAGTCATCATCACGCAGGCGCTCTTAGCGATTGAGCGCGGTGGTTCCCATGATCTTTGGCTTTCTTTGTTAAGAGAAAACTAACCCCCATAAGTTGTCAGCTCCTGCACCCCAAGGGAATTGTCCCATTGCACTGGGAAGAGTGACAGAAATTGGATCTTGGTCAGCCCTTGCACCATGTGGAGCTTTGCTCATTGCACACATTAGGGTGACCAGATTTGGGTTTTTATATCCATCTTGATCTCCTGGGGCTGCTGGAGGCTCCGGGATGGATCGATGGACTTTATATCCATCTTGATCTTTTGGAGCTGCTGGAGGCTCTGGAATTGATCGATGGATTAGGCTTAAAATAAAAAAGAAAGGAGGAGATGTGGGAAGCCATAGCTCTCGCGAGATGTGGGAAGCCACAGCTCTCGTGATGTGGGTAGCCGCAGCTCTCGCCGCCATTACTAGATGGCGCCGGGCAGTCAGGGCGGTGGTCCAACTAAGTGATAAACAACCACTTAGCGCATGCGCGATGCTGAGATGACGTAGTCATAACTCCACCCTGGAGTATGCAAACGAAGGTTCTGGCGAACTCACCAATCAATGCATGAGGTTTTGGCAAATGCACCAATCAGGGCACAGCACGTCCCCATAGAGCATATATAAGCAGCAGTAGTTTGGGGTTTCGGGGTCTTTTACCGCATTATGAAAAATTAAATGCTTGTGGAAGAATCCTGTTGTGGTGCGTCTTTTCTTGCTGGCGAGACCTGGCGCGCGACAATCATGATTTTGAGTTTTGCCCCACATTTCCCTTCTACTCTAATCAAGCCCTTCTAATGTGATCTCTTTCATAGCAGTCGATAGTGAGAGCTAGGCACCATCTAGTTCTTCTGGTCTCCAGTGGTGGAGGGTGATCATTGCTTGAGTCACTAGTCATTGATTCATTGTGCCCAATCAGTTCTCCTCTTCTGCTGTCCTCTGGATGGGGAGAGACCAAACTCTTGCCCCTTTCCTGATTGCTCAGGAACTTTGAAAATCCCAGAGACGATGGTCCTGATCCCCCAGCCTCAACAACTCATTCCCTCACAGTTTTTGCATGTCTCAGAGATTTTTTTCCACCCCCACCCCGTTTTATGACATTGGTCCCTGTATGCTCCACCATATACCTGGATCTATTTAACAACCTAGGTCAATACATTCTATAAACTTTTCAATGGCCGAGGATTCTGAAGAAGATTGCCAGGCTTCTCTTTCACTGCTCCTCTAAGTGGGTTGGGAATGACAACTTTTCCCTTAATAGCAGAGCTCATTAACTGTTTACACCCCTAGATACTTCTTACTCTTAGAAAACTCACTGCCATCGAATCCATGCTGACTCACAGCCAACTTATAGGGCAGCGTAGAACTGCCCCTGTGAGTGTCTGAGACTCGAACTCTTTATGGGAGCAGAATGCCTTATCTTTCTCCCACAAAGCAGCTCGTAGTTTCAAACTGCTGATATAGCAATTAGCAGCCCAACTTGTAGCCACTAGGCCACAAAGGCTCTTTTTCTTCTTAGCAAAGAGAGGGAAAATAAGCAAACGGAACATTCCCCTGGTGCTTCCCGTGGATGCTGCGATGGGAGCTGGATCCTGAAGGCCCGGATTGGCTAAAGCTCCATTTACACAGGAACACATGCCTCCCTTGTTAGTATTTGCATTGGGCAAGCCATTTCCTGCGCTGACATTTTGCATCTAGTTAAATGCCAGCAACTCCAGAGAGATGTAGCTTTACCCTGTGGCTCTGCCCTTCTGGACAAGCCTTTGGTGCTCGATGGGGCTACTTTCAGTCTATGATCTTACATGTCCTTTTGGATCCCTTCGTCTCTTGTTTTTGTTTTGATTAACACAAACTGGATGAACAGCTTCAGGCTTAATATAATCGCTGCTGAATATTTCATTGGGAAATGTTGTTAAGAAGGCAGTTGGCATCCATGATCTAAGTGTATGCATAGAGATTTCTTTTCAGATGGTAAAGTGGCTTTGAATAATTATTGTTATTATTAGTGAATTAAAGACAAATGTGCCTCAAAATGTGAACATTAGGTGTGTGTGTGTGTGTGTGTGTGTGTGTGTGTGTGTGTGTGCATGTTTTAAAGAGCACATGGCGTGGTGATAGAGACGGCGAAGCACTGGTGAGGAGCACATGACAGTGTTCAGAGAGATGACAAAGGGTAGTGATGAAACAAAACAGATTCCAACCTCAAATCCTCTGCTCCCTGCCTCAGAGGGAGGTCGCAACAAGGAGCAGAAAAGCCAAGGGCATTTCCTGCCCTCTCACAGCTGGCAAGCGCCACAGAAGGCACAGGGTTTTAATGCCGAGGCTTTGCTGCTGTGAGGCAGGGAGGGGGGCTTGCCATAGTTTCCACACGCTGACATCACAAACATACCGCAAGTGGGTGCCTTTAACACACCAAAGTCAATGTTCTCACAGCACCGGAGGCTGACAGCATCATGCCAGTGAACCAGCTTGATGGGCACGCTCTCTTTGTCCATCCCTGGGGGCTGAGGGCTGGTGGGCGGTATTCTTGTTTTGGCTTCAATGACCTCCATGGTTGGTGGTCCTTGGAGCTCTCTGCATGGCAGCTGCCTTCTTCCCTTGGAGTTGGTTTGCTTCAGTGTTGAATTGAATCCTTTTGTATCAGCCAAGTCATTGGTGTAAGGTACAGCCTCTTTAAGTCACAAAGAAAATCTCTGCCCAGGTGGGATTACATCCACAGTAAAAAATCCCACTCCTGTAGAGCTCACTCCAGCTCATCATGGCCCTCTCCAGGGGGGTTCCATGGCTGGGCATCTTTATGGAAGCACACAGCCACAGTTTTTCTCCAGAGAAACAGCTAGTGGGTTCTGAACTACTGACCTTGTTGTGACTAGCCCCCTTCTTAACGTGTGCGCCAGAAGCCCTGCTCTGCGGTTTGATGAGCAGCCCTTCTGGCCATTGCTAAGGGCTACATGGCAAAGCCATTTGGTACAAGCAACATTGTCATCAGCAAAGAATGAGTTTAGCTGGCCTCAGTAGGATACTCAGCCGGGAAGTGATAAACTGCTTGGCTTGGGTTTTATGCAGGAGAACCATGGGAGTTGAGATGTGCAGTCTCTTGATTTGAACCCAGACACTCTATCTCCCAGCCTGAACTCTCACCATCATACTCAACTTTTGGGGGTCAAATGTTTGACTCACCTGAGAGATGTGCAGGTGAAAGCGTGCCCCAGGAACATCTCCCTCTCATCCCTGTCATCTCAGAGAGTTCTCCAGATAAGGATTGGTGGTTCATGTGAAGGGACATATTGTAGCATTTCCCTTGCACTCCTCAAAGGCAAGAAAATGACCCACAGCACCTCGAGTTGCCAGCAGTGTCAAAGGGGATGTGCTCCTTGAGACTCAAGCTGAGTCCCCAGGAGACGAGCTCTCAACTGTGGAATTAGCGCTTTTGAAAAGGGGCAAATCTTCCAGCAGTTCTCTCTTCAGAGGCCTGGCCGTACGCTCTGCAGACTTGTGGGCACGCTCACTCTGGTGAACCCAAATTCTTGGGAGAGGCTGATCTGTCCCTAGAAAACTGGCCACATGCAAAAGCATAGAGACCAATATCTGCCTCCTGCTGGAAGGATCTGGAAGGAGAAGGGTGGCTGGAGTCCTCTAGGAGGGAAGTTGAGAGCCAGGAGAGGCAGCAAAGCCACAGTTCCAGCAGGTGGTGTCCTAAGGCTAAGGGAGCTTGCCAAGGATCAAGTGAGTCCTGGAGGTGTCTGCAGCCCATCTTGCTGAGGGCCTCCATTTATTTCATATATCTATGGATAATGGGAAGGGCCCCCAAGGCCCGCTGGCTGACCTCATATGATACGCCGTGAACTATCCACCTTGGCATCCTCCAAAGTCTCTGAAAGCTGCAGCCCCTCCCACCCACTGGCAGCCTTCTTGGACAGGATCTCCTCCACACTGCTGCAACCATGGGCTCACACACAAGGACCATTGTGAGGACGGTGCAGGACCAGGTGGTGCTTCAATCTCTTGTGTGTACTTTTGCTATGAGTCAGGAGCTCACTCAATGGTATCTAACAAGTTATTGTGAGATGACATAATAGGACTTCGTGGAGGCCCTTCCAAGAGAGGGTTGGAACATAGCATGGTAAGAGGCCTGGTCAGGAATGTGCTCATTGTGCTCATTGTTTCCATCCCCTTCTCCCGGAAGCCAATGCTCTAGGGAGGAAAGGCAGGCCCAGAGACAGGGAAGGGCTAGGGAAGAGGGAGCGATAGGAGAGCAATAGAAAAGACAGGTTACTCTCCCTCATTCCCAGCATAGCTCCTCAAACCTCAGGTAAAGCCTCTGATTCTGAGGCTGAGGCTTATAATAGGATCAGACTGAACATTTAATCCCTCAAGCTGCCTGGAAAGTGTGGGAGCTGATTAAGATGGCAAGAGATGAAGAAGGAAGGAATCTACTGGTTACAGATGTGAAAGCACCTGTTAGTGAAGCCTTCTCAGTTTCTTATTGCCTTATCAATGTCATCAGTCCACTTAATGTACTCACTTTCCAAACGCCTATTAACCAATTGTACATACCTTGAGTTCTTTCTAGGAGGCAATAATAATATTCTCATTTCCGAGTTGAGGCCACAGAAGTTTGGACAACTTCTGGTTGTTGTTGTTGCTGGCAGGTGCTCATCAAGTTGGTTCCAACTCATAGCAACCACTGTGCATACCGGAAGGGAGCATGGCCCCGTCCTGTGGCCCCTCTCTGAAGGGCACTTGCCTCAAATCTTTAAATTCAAAGCTTCTTGTTTTGTCAAATGAAATTATTTCTTCAGTCAATCTCAGAAATCTTTATGTAAAAACGTTGGAAACGCCTTTCACTCAAGGTCTAGGGAGGCTGAGTAAGGTGGGAGGGGCTCCAGGACAGATGGTGGGAATCACTCCTGCAGGTGGGTGGTAGGTTGGCGAGGCCAGTCTCACTTGCCTCCCTGGTGACTGACCTCAACCAGCAATGTGCAGCTGGACACATGGCATGAAGTGACCTCTGGTCTTCGTGGCGGTGGATGCCAGTAGACCGTCAGGTATGGGAGACCCATGAGAAAATAGGTTACTTTTCTCTTTCTCTCCAAGTTTCTCTGTGATCTCTTTATGCTGCCTGAGCCCGCATGCATACTGACAAAGGCAGACATGTGCACACACATGGCAAAGTAAATAGAGACGCCCACATTCACAGACGTATTCATCCACGTGCAAATAGGCACATATGTGCACATGCATGCCAAAGCAGACACAGACATCCATGAATGCACATGTATTCGTGAAAGTTGATTTTCATGGGGAAAAAGATCAGATCTATCACTGTCAAGTCCACTCCAACTCAAAGCAACTGTAGAACACAGAGGAGAACTGCCCCATTGGGTTTCCAAAGCTGTCATCTTGTCAGACACAGTCAGCCACCACTTTCTCCTGCAGAGCAGCTGGGGTTTTCCAACTGCCGACCTTTCACTTAGCAGCCGAGCACTTGCTGATTTTCATAGGAGTCTGGAAATCAGTTTCATTGCCTGCTAGTCACACCTCCTCTGTGAGTTAGCACAGCCTGGTAAGCTTGGAAGGAGAAAAATCTTCCTTCCCGAGGTAGTTGAGTGGTTTTCCCCTGAGGAAATGGTTCAGAAAAATATTTCCTTCAAGAAATCAGAACACTCTTGAAGAGAAATTTCCTGCCAAAACATTTGTTTGCTTGACACTGAGACAAGTGAAGCAGCCCCCTGACTTCCCCCTTGGGTCCTCTTTCTCATCATGACTGCTCTGCTCAGCTACAAGGCTCCAGGTCCTGGGAGCAAGGGTGCCCTTCTATTTGGAACCTCACAGGGCTACACTGTGAGTCAGGGAAAGACCTGGAAACTTGAGCATCCTGAAACGAGGCCTGCATAGCAATATCATCTGTCATCAGGCTCATCATTTCTCTCATTTTTTGTAAGATCATTGAGCCCTTGGAGCCCTGAGAAGTTCTCTCAGAGGAAGCCATCCTCCTCCCATGAATCCAAGAGGGACTGCTTAAAGATTGTTGTCTTCTACTTACAGGAATACCAGCAACCAATTGCCATTGAGTCAACTCGGACTCATGGAGAGCCCAAGTGTGTTAGAGAAGTCCGGTCCCTAGAATTTTCCATGGCTGGGGTGGGTTTTTTTCCAGAGGCATAGCACCAGGCCCTTCTTGGAAGGCACCTCTGGGTGAACTCAAACCTTTAACCCGTAGTTCGCAGCCTAGCTCATGAACAATACCATCCAAGGACGGTACAGTTACTTGCTAATGGTCACCTGCAGTAGATGAACCGAGGTCAAGTAACTGCCTGAGAAACATCAACCAGAGGAAAGCAGAGTGAACCCCAGGGTTCTTGGGAAGAGGGCCAGAGAGAGAAAAAGGAGAAAACAGCTTTCTCGGGACATCAGAAAGGAAAGGACTCCACTTTGTGGATGCCATAGAACAATCCCAAGCCAAGCATGGGTGAGAAACAGACCCCACCCAAACCCAGCGGGCTGGATTCTGTCGCCAAGTGTTGAACACCAGACATGGATATGACAGAGCCGCTAGTCGTCCGTGGAAAGAAACTGTTTGCCCATTGTCTGGTAGTTTTGTAGCATTTGAACAACCAGGCCTCTGCTGCCTCTTCTGGCCTGAAATATAATTGCAGCCATAACCGCCCAGCGTTTCAATGGGTAGAACTCCCTGGGGAGGGCTAACTACCCAAATCATTTGGGAGATCCTTTTAGGATTGTCCAGGAGATCTTTCTTTGGCTGTGTCTATAATATGAACGATGGTGTCTTTGTTTTAAAAAAAGAAAGTTTTTATTGTAAGGTGGGTTAAGGTTTACAGAGAAAATCAGCTTTGCACGTAACAATTTATACACGTTTTGTTATGTGACATTGATGACAATCTCCTGCAATGTAATATCACTCATGCCATTGAAACTCTGCTTCCTGTTTTCATTCACCCTTCTCCCCTAACCTTGCCTGCCTTTTTAATTTGGCCTTGGGAAAATACTGCCTATTTGCTTTTGAATGGTTGATGGTTCTGAGGAATGTGTGCTCCTCAGTGCTATGATTCATTTTGGTGTAGTTGTTCTTATCAGGTGCCATTGAGCCAGTTGCAACCCACATTGACCCTATGCCAAACAGACAGAAACACTACCTAGCCCTGAATAATTCTCCTAATTGTTCCCAAGCTTGAGCCCCTTGTTTCAGTCACTGTCAATCCATCTCCTTAAGGGGCTTCCTCTCTTTCACTGTCCCTCTACTTCACCTGGCATGATGTCCTTCTCCAGGGACTAGTCTCTCTTAAGAACATGACCAAAGTATGTGAGAGGAAGTCTCACCATCCTTGCCTTTAAGGAGCCCTCTGACCATACTTCTTCTAAGACAGATCTGTTTGTTCCCTTGGCAGTCCATGTTACTTTCAATATTCTTCACCAGCACCACAATTCAGACATATCAATTCTTCTTCAGCCTTCCTTATTCAATGTCTGACTTTCACATACTTATGAGGCAATTTAAATTACTATGGCTTGGGTAAGGTGCACCTTAGTCCTCAAAGTAACATCCTTGCTTTTTAGCACTCTACAGACGTATTGTGCACCAAATGTATCCATATGGAATGCGTCATTTGATCTCATGATTGCAGCTTCCAAGAGCATTGATTATAGACCTCATCAAGACAAAAAATCCGTGACAACTTCAACAAATAACACCAAGTAAAAAAAACAACAAACTTCTCCATTTATCATGGTACCTATTGATCAAGTTGTGAGGATGTGTGTCTTCTTGACATTGAGTTGTAATCCATACTGAGGGCTGCAATCTTTTCTCATAAGATTCACTTTATAAACCTGTCTATTTTTCAGGGGGTTGAATTCAGTTCCAGACCTGAAGGGTGATGAAGGACCATAGTAGTGGGGAGCTCACTAGTCTATCTAACCAATAAACCTCATCTTTTACCATTATTATTATTACTATTGGTAGTAGTAGTATGACTTTCAGTTTTCTTACACATTACTCCCCACTCTATCTAGGACCATGTACCATGATCCCTTTCAGAGCAGCTGTTTGTCATAGGCAGGCACCATTTAGTTCTTCTGACCTTAGCATCATAGAGGCTGAGGTACGCATAGTCCATTACTGATTTGGACTAATTGTTGCCAGGCATCTTGAGCTTCTTCAATGTTATTCGCTCCAGACAGGGTGCAATAGTTTATTGTGCCAGCCTGGCCGATAAACACAAGTAGGATTAATCAAAGGACAGAGGGATAAATGGCTTCGTGAGCCTCGCCTTGCTTGTTCTATGCCTCAATTTAAAGGGGTACACTACCTGTGGGATGCCTAGCTTGTGGACTCTGTCGCTGTAAGTTGAGGTCCATTTAATCCCACAGGATTGGAATGTTCGTCTCTGGAGCTGGGGACCGACAGTTGGTGACAGTTGGTGACTTGCCTTGCTGTTTGCTGCCTGGGTATATATAGCCCAGCTCTCTCTACAGAAAGGGACTGGCAACTGGCGGCTCTCAAGCCTTAAAGGACTGCTAGTGTCTCACTGTTTTATAATTTAACTGTTAGTTTCTTGTGTTATCTATCTGTAATTAATTTAGTGGTTCATTTCTTGTATTGCATATCTAGCTTTAAAAATATATTTATATATAATTACTAGCAATATGGATTTGTCTCTCTAGAGAACCCTGTCCAACACATAGGGTGAGACCAAGAACCGACTTTTAGTTTGCTACTCACTAGCTTTTGAAGACCCCAGTCACTTCCCTGATGGATATAGAACATTGTCTTTGTGAGCTAGTTTGTACCAATTGATCTTGAGGTCTCTCAGAGCTATGTTCCTGATCCCCGATATTTAGGACACGCTCCCTCAAGGGGTTTTGTTCTAGCTAAGACATTTCCTAACTATGCCTCCTGGATGCACTATTATATTCATGGTCATATTTGTAGTATATGCTAATATGTATATAGAACTATTCTCTGGCAAACCTATATTTATTCATGGGGCTATTCCCATTCCCCTTCCCACAACTGCTCAGATTTTGTGGTTTTTCTATCTATCTATTTATCTCTCTAGCTATCCTTGTATGTTATTGTTATTATTGGAGTATTTATCTCTGTTGCCTTTAATGCTTGTAGTCTACTGAGAAAGGATAGTGTTTTGATGTTCCAAATGTTTCCCCATTTTCTGGGTTACATGACGCAAACCAATAGAAGAGAAAAGAAAAAAATTTAACCCAAGTAATAACACCAACAATAAAACCAATTTAGTCTTTTGGTTAAGAATTAGTCAGATTTTCCCACTCCTAGGCTAACCCTTGAAAGAAAATGAATGAGATAAAAGACCATAGGGAGGAAGAAAGGAGAGTGGGAGGCAAGGGAATAAAGAAAGAATGTGGCAGGGTTGTGGGAACAATTAATGTGGACCTTCTTTGATGTGTATTAAAAATAATATTGACTGGATTATTCAATACTCACCAAAAATTATTTATATCAATCAAGACAACCTCACTACCCTGGAATCAATTCTGACATATAGCAACCCTTTGGACAGAGTATAGAACTGCCCCTGTGGGTTTCCAAGGCTGTAAATCTTTACAGGAGTAGAAAATCTCATCTTTCTCCTGTGGAGTGGGGGTGGGGGGAGTTTCGAACTTCTGATGTTGCAGTTAGAAGTCCAACTCATAATCTACCTCACCAACAGGGCTCCTCCTTTCATCATTAATCTAGACTGTTTGACCTTCTTGGCTTACTGGGTTTGGTTTTCTCGCTTTGGAAGACATGGTACCAAAATACACACCATTTCCTAGCCCCCAAAAAATCAAAAGTAAGCAAAACAAAACAGGAAAAACTAGCAACCCAATCCAAACTAACTAACCTATTTAGCCATATAGATAAAGGATACTTGTAGCCAACCTCTGTTTTGGGGGCAATAGGGATGGTTGGGGACTGTGGTTAACAGGCACGTGTCAGCTCATCCACAGGGGACATTCAAATTCTAGCTCCAGACTGTTGTTGCCTTGGGGAAATGCAAGGATTTTAAGGCCTGATTTTCTGTTTGTAACTGAGATGCTGAGAATATAAAATTCGATGTGAAATCGTCAACTTTTCAAATATTGGATCACATTAGTTAAAACCACTTTTCAGGCTGCTCATCATCATACTAGCACATCATTAGGCTAAAATCATATCAAAGACGTCTGGTTTGTCCCCTGTGCCCTTTAAGGACAACTGAAACATAAGGACGGGAATCGGACATTCATTCTTCCTCTAGACCCTCACCCTTTGCCTCCATCGGCTGGTGTTCATAGAAGAGGCAGATGGTTTTGTTCAACTTCAGCATAATCAGAGTCCTGAGAGTTAAACACAATACATATATAATTTCATACTAGTCATTTTAATATTAGCCCAAACAAAACCAACAAAAACCCAACCCATTGCTCTTATGTTGGTTCTGGTTCCCGAGGACCCCCTGGGTGCCAGGGAGAAACTACACATCACAGGATTCTCAAGCCTGTGGGCTTCTAGAAGCAGGCCATTAGTTATTTCTTCTGAGGGGTGCAGCTGCCCACCTCTTGATACGTTGAGTCCTTAACCATTTGTGCCACCCAGGGTCTCCCAGTCTTTGTATGTGACCGCCAAATTCCTTGACAGGTTACCTATAGGAAGGTAGAGTCTATGCCCTTTCCCCTTAAATTGGGATGTTCCATGACCTCTGTGACCAATAGATTATGGAGAAGATGACACTGTGACATCTAGTTTGGGCAACCCCCTTCCCTCCCACAAAGTGCTTCACAGCTTCTGAAAAATCCCTTCAAAGACTTCTTCTTGAGTGCTCACCCTTAGAATGTCCAGCCTCCACGTGCTACCTCTCAGGACACTTCTCAGCACCCGGACACTATGCTGAAAGAAGCCTGAGCCGCCTGGAAAGGCCACGTGGAGACACTCCAACCAACAACCCAGCTAAGCACCCAGCTTCAGCTTCCAGCCCTCTGAGTGCACATGTAGGCACTGGACTCACCAGAGGCCCCTGCCCCAGCTCCCATGTGACTGCCAACTCATGGGAGACTCCAAGCACCACCCAGTGGCCTCCCAGCAACCACACGATGATGGTCCTTGTTTGAAGCCACTGCGTTTGGGGAGGGGGCGTTTCTTGCCCAGCCACAGGGATGAGAACCTGCATCTCAACAACATGCAGGTGGGTGAGGGGGCCATCTCTCGAGCAAGGCAGCCTCCCTTCTTGTCAACTCCTGGGGATTTTTGTTGTTCTTGCCACTGCTGCCCCAATTCCCCAGGAGCTAGAGGAAGGCAGGCAGCAGGCCTCAGGTTGCCAGGAGGCAGGAGCCTCTGTGGGATGCAGTTACAATGGGAGACATAACCTTAAAGGCAGGAGCCTGACTTTACCTTTGCCTCCTGGAGATTTGGGATGCAGTACACCTGTCAAATCCCATCTTCTGTCCAACCCTGATCATATGTCTGTCTTATGTTTGCACACAGGACGCAAACTTGTGAACACCCAAAGAACAGGGTCTGGCGCCAAGAAACCAGCGCCACAAGGAACTGATGTTTTTCCAGCAATGGGGAGGGGTGGGATGAGAGGAAGAAAGGAGTACAAATCACTGGATCAAAACAAGGTGGGGAAAGGAAGGAGCAAAGGGAGAGAGTGAAGGAGGGAGACTGGGAGGCTGAAGGGAAAAGGAAGTGAAGGAAAGGAGAAAGGTGGCGGTGGGGAGAGAGGAGCGAAGAAGAAATGGAGGAGTGTGGGAGGGAAGATGGAAGGTGAAGGCAGGCAGGAACACGTGAGCAAAGGGAGGGAAGGAAGAAAAGAGAAAGAGAAGGGCAAGAAGAAGAAAGGAAGGTAGGGAAGAAAGGAAGAGAATGAGAAACCTAATGTCAATGGCACCCTCTATGTTTTTATTTCCTGTTTTTCTGAGGTAGCCTCTTCAGCAGAAGCAAATGGGCTGAATCGCCTCAAACTCCACCTAGGTAGAAAGCACAGGTTTCATTTCGCCAGGGCCTGTGAAAATGTTTGAAGTGAGCAGCATTAACACGGAGACAGCGATTACCCCACGTGGCTGTTGCGCTCTGATGATACCAAGGCAACGGGAATGGGGGCTCATTATTTCACCAGGTGACAAAAAAATAGTATTTTGACGTTTAACCCTGAACGTGAGGAAGGAGGGCGTGGGGGAGGAATCAGGGGCTCTTTGTGGAGTCTCCTCTTGCCATTGTGATGCCCCTTGGCCTGTCAACAACCTGAGGTCCTGCATGCTGCCAGTGAGGGGCTTGGCTGCCAGCCCTAGCCCAGCATTTCTTATCAGATTTACTGTGACAAGTGATGGGAGAAAAGCAAGATGCTGTTAACAGCGCATCCGTTCAGACCCTGCTCTTTAGAAATTTGGATTGATATTTTGCAAGAGAGAAGTAGCACTGATGTTAATCTTTGCACTACCCTTGGAAAAAAATCATTCATAATCTTATAACAATAATCCATAGCATTTGTGGAGCTGTGAGAACCAAGGGATGGTCAGAAGCATTTTTAGACAGATGTCTCATTTCATCTTCAAAGCAACCCAGTGAGGAATAAGAAAAGTTGGCTTATGACTTCCCTTTTGGAAAGTGAATCTTTGGAAGCACAGAGAGGTCCAGGTTTGCCCAAGGTCGCATAGTCAATAAGTTAGAGAGCCTGGATTTGAACCTGAGCGGTCTGCTGCCAGAGGTACTTTTCTTGCTCGTGTTTATTAAGGCAACTTGGAGCTATGGCAAGGATTCAGATAGAATTGAGGATCATTTTTTTTAACAATTTATTAGGGGCTCATACAACTCTAAAGTCATGACCCTAGGACCACACAGTGAGGAAGTGGGAAGGAGAGATTTGGACCCAGGCTGCAGAGCCCATGCCTTGGGTGCCTACAGCTGCCATGTAGGACACAGAAAAGCATGGAGCAGACTCGGCGTAAGACATTAGGGAGTTGGGAGGACTGTAGCATGAATGTATGTGCTATGACTTCATGAGAGTAGCTGCTACTCAGATCCAGAAGAGAATACAAGCCTTTTGCAAAAATTATTTTTGCCAAGAGAGGGTGGAAAACTGCATCTTGTGCGAAATCCCCCCAACCTGCACATGTGCATAGCTATTTCAGAAGGTTCCAAACAATGTGTGCTGTGCGGCAAACCAAACTGAGCTCAGGGGGAGCTGGTCTGTGGGTTATGTTAGCCAGAAAGTGAGCAGTTTGAACTCACCAGCCACCACTCCAAGGGAGAAAGAGGAGGCTTTCTGCTCCCATGGACTTACAGCCTTCGAAGAGGCAGGGAGCATTTCCATGCATCCTATGATTAGGATCTCAGAGGGTGAGGGTGGAGTTGGTTGAGACCTGTCTTCAGGGCATTTCCCAGAAGGGCTTCCTGCAGTGGCTCTGCCATCAGGAATGTCTGATGACCTTGAGGGCAGCAATGTCCTAAACACACTCGGGCAGTGGTTCTCAACCTTCCTAATACAGGTCCTCTTGTTGTGGTGATGCCCCCCTCCCCCAACCATTAAATGATTTTCTTGCTACTTCATCACTGTAATTTTGCTACAGTTATGAATTGGGTGAGCCCTGTGAAAGGGTCATATGACTCCCAAAGGTGTCGCAACCCACAGGTTGAGAACCACTGCACTAAGTGTTCCCCTCCCAGACAGCCCTACCAGTGTCTGGTGTGCATAGTTCTGTGAGGTGAGAGAAATGGACTTAGTGTCTGCTTCTGGTGACAGTTGATGTGGGTGGGCTTTCTCCCTATGTCAAATCCCTCTCAAGCCATTTGTCACCACAACAGAGGGAGCCATGCACAAAAAAGCAAGAAGAGGATGCAGCACAGCAGGACAGCAAGCAGAACAAAGATTGAATAAGCACAATTCACTTCAATCATGAATCAGGTGCCCTTGAGATGTGAGGAAGACCCCAGTCTAGTGACATTAGATCAGGTTTAGGGATTGAGTGAAGCGACCCCTCTTGGCTCCCCTCAGCCCCTATTTTGCTTTCCCATTGACCCTGACCCTTGCATCGTGATTGGTCCTTATTCCAGCATGATGGTTGGTTTCATAACCACGGCATATGGGAATGTGTTAGTCGATAGGTTATACAGGCACAGCCTCTGGAATGGGTAAGTGAGGAGGCGATTTGGGCTCGCTCATGCAGACCTCTAGTTGTCCTTGACATGCCTGGTAGAATGGATCATGTGAAGTGATTTGAGATCGGCGTTGAGATCTGATAGGTCATGCAGACTTCTAGCTGTTTCTGGCAGTACCCTATTTTAAGGAAACAGAATGTTTGGCGTTTAAGTCGTATTTGAGCTTAAATTTTGAGCAATAGGCTGTGGCTCACAGTGAGAGTCTATGTGGAGACCCTACATCCATTTTGAGGGGCCACAGATTCAGCCACCATTGAGTTCTTTCTTACTGCTGACTGGCAGTGGAAAGCTTGTCCCTCAGGCAGTGTGCTTGCATCCACTCCCCGGGCCACACTCAACGATATACGGTAGTGTGCACATCCCAATGAAGGTCCCGCTCATGCTCTCACAGGCCCTCCTGAAACTCCATGAATTGATCTGTCTTCAGTCACAATTTTGTGACAAAGTTGTTTGTTTTCTATGTCTTATTTAAGTTTTCAGGAGCCCAGGTGGTAATGCTGGATAGTGTTGGACTATTAAGAGCAAGGTCGCTGGTTCAAAGCCACTAGTCATTCCACAGGAGAAAGATGAGGTTATTGCTTCCTGTAAAGGTAGCAACTTCAGGATCCCTACACAGAGTCACTATGAGTCAGAGTCAGCAGGACAGAATGGGTGTCATTTTATTTAAGTCACTGTGGCTGTGGGTCCTTCCGACACCATTGTGGCCTCATGCGGATCCTCTCCTTCATCCAGAACAGCAGTTTGTGCCTTTTTCTTGTGTAAAACTTAGCAAAGGAGTTCCTAATAAAATATAGTTGGATTGGGAGTCTTTTCCCCCTCAAAACAAAGTAAATACAAAAATAGAAACGAGACTATGGTGCCAATAACCAGTTGGAGAGTTGAGAGAGCTGAACTCTCAATCCTGATAGAAACCCATTGTGACTGAGCACCTGCTCAAGGTCATCCACAGCCTATGAGGTTGAGCCTATGTGTTGGGGAGTAATTGTGTACATAAAGTTAACCATTTCTCTTTCTAAAGATTCTGTCTAAAGCTTACTTTAAATAATAAGTTTTCCCCTGGGCTAGGTAAAGTTCAGGGAGTTTAACCCCCTAGTATCCACCCCCTCTCAGCATTCATCATGTTAGGCCAGAGGAGGCAAATCACACCCACTACCCAGGGAGCACTGCTTCTAAAAGCACATTGCCTGTGCCGGGGCAGAGGGGAGGTACCCGGACCAGAAATGCTGACAGAGTGGAACCAGAGAGCTCAGCCCCCAGCTTCCCGAGGGAGCAGCTGTGATGGTTCACTTCTGGATGAATATGTTTAAGCAAAGGCCAAGGGCATGACTTGGGCAGCACGAAAAGCAGATGTGCAGAGGTTGTTCACTGCATTCCAGAAGTTCACACACTCTCCGGAGGCTCCTTGGCTCAATTGCAGGAAGTCATTGGTGGCTTCCACCTTCAATCCCAAAAGGTCACTGCCGTCCAGTGGATTCCAACCACAGTGACCCTGTATGGAGTTTTCAAGACTGTAAATGTTCATGGGAGCCAGCAGTCTCATTGTCCCCCTTGGGACAGGGAGCTAGCAGCCCGTTTTGCCACCAGGGCTCCTACCTCTCTAATTCTGGATCCAGTCCCTCTGAATATCCTGCCCTGCCCTTGTCTAGGCTTCTAAAATGCGTTCCATGCTGCTTATGTTAGTCTGGGTGCATTCGAGAAACAAATCCACAGAAACACGTATGTATAAGAGAGTTGTATGTAAAGGGTGAGTGCACATCAAGAAAACATGCTCACATGTGCTTATGCACCCGCTTTGTCTTCAGCGATCATGTTGGTGTAGGCTGGTGTGCTTTTTCCATGTGGACTTTGTTGTTTCTTATCTACATGGCCCCCTGTTTATCTTCCAGCCTTTAAGACCCCAGACGCTATATGCTTTGATAGCCGGGCACCATGGTGCTTAACTACTACACCACCAGGGTTCATTAGCATGTGACTTATCTCCTGTCATTCACACTAGATGCTCAAAATAGCAGGAGACCAGGTTTCTCCTTTGTGGCCACACCAGGTACTGACAGAACCAAGAACAGAGACACAGTTATATATCTTGACTATCATTTGCATATTATATGCCAGGAATCCCTAGGAAGTGTCTTGGAATTGTTCTACTCTGGTTCAAATTTCACACACCCTCCCAGTTTCCATACTGACTCTGCCAAACCCCTAGTAACTGATTTGCACCTCCTATCAACTTGGAGAAAACACCCTAGGCATGATATAGAAGTGGACATGCTTGGTACCCAGAAAACCTGTTCAGTGTTTTGAGGGCGGCTCAGCAAACAAAATGGGCACAGTGATTAAGCATTCAGCTGCTAACACAACACTCAACTCTGTAGTGGTTCTGCAAGAGAAGGATATGGTAGTTGACCCCCCCAAAAGAGTTACAAACTTGGAAACCCTACAGGTATTTGTATAGGGTCGCTATGTGTTCCAATTGAGATGATTGTCATAGGTTGGGTTTGGTTCAACCCGTCTTACTGAGGAGACTCCTTCTTTACACGCAATCAGTTACTTTAGAGGAAAAAGACATGCCTGTCCCAGAACAATCCAAGGACTGGTAAAGGCAACACCCACAAAGACACTCCCTCTGCCTGCCTAACTCTAAAATGCTGCCCATAAAACACTCTGCCTGGTAATATCTGGGCAGCACACTGGGAAGGTGCAGCAAATGTGTGTTGAATGTATGAGGCCATTTCATAGTTTGGTTGCACGATCAGGGTGTCTGTCATAAAGCCCATCTCTTTGACTCCACCTCTCAGCAGAGATGAACACAAGCTTCCCGTTTTTTGCTCGGCAATGTCCTTGTCAAATAAAAGTTCCTTGTAGATCAGTAACTTGCCACAGAGCAAAAGATATGGGAAGAGGCTCTTCTTTCTCCTGGCTATGAAATAGAATGGCAAGCCCCTCCCTTCAACACACACACACACGCGCACACACACACCCCTGCCTTACAACAACATTCGGTTGATTAGCAAACAAAGCACTACAACCCAACTATGTGTTTTTCTTCTCCAGAGGAATGACGGACTTATATACCCTGCATTGTCTTTTTTTTAATGGAATTGCCCCAGTTCTCCTCACCTTTCCTTAGATAGTGCAGTGAACTATTAGATGACTGCAGGTATTGAAAACTAGTATTGATTTCCAGTTTGTGTCACCTTTGGCTTTTAGCACCCTCCACTTCTCTAGTAAGCTTTCCATTGCTTTGGGGAAATTTTCTCTCTCTGAATTTATTATGTGAGGGTGGTAGTGTAATAATCAATGTGCCTATGGAGGACTATCCTTCATGACCTAAACTCATTAAGGGGTAGTGCCTGATGGAGCATCAGGTTGGAGGAAGGCCTATTAACAACCTGCATTATACAGATGACACAATTTTGCTGAAAATGAGAAGGACTTGATTCACGTGCTGATGAAGATGAAGGATTAAAGCCTTCAGTTTGGATTATGACTCAATGTAAAGAAAGCCCAGACCCTTACAACTGGACCTATTGATAACATCATGATAAATGGAGGAAAGATCGAAATTGTCAAGGATTTTGTCTTGCTTGAATCCACAATCAATTCTCATGGAAGCAGCAGAGAAGAGAACAAATGACACATTTCACTAGTCAAATCTGCTACACGAGACCTCTTTAAAGTGTTGAAAAGCAAGAGATTACTTTGAGGACTGGGGCGGGTTGACCCAGGCCATGGTATTTTCAACTGTCTCATATTCATGTGAAAGTTGAAACCTGAATAAGGAAGACCAAAGAAGAATAGATATATTTGATTAGTAGTGATGTAAAAGAGTAATGAATGTACCATGGACTGCCAAAAGAACAAACCCATCTAACTTGGATGAAGTACAGCCAGAATGTTCCTCAGGGCAAGGATAATGAGACTTCGCCTTAACTTTGACATGTTGTCCGGAGAGATCAGTCCCTGGAGCAGGACATCGTGTTCTGGAAAGTAGAGGGGCAATGAAAAGAGGAAGGCCCTCAACAAATGGGATTGACACAGTGGCTGCAACAATGGGCTCAAACTTAAGAACAACGGTGAGAATGGTACAGGACCGGGCAGTGTATGATTATGTTGTATGTATGGTCACAATGAATCCAAACCCTCCCTATGACACTGAACAACAACAACAACAACAACAACAACAACAACCTGACTGAATCCTCTAGGAGGACTCTTGAATGTGAGAAAAATGGAATGAAGCCAGAGGAAGGATTGGAGGATGTCTTAAGTTCCTGTCTTAATCTCCTTAACCAAAAATTATCCAACAAGTCAGTAGCCTTAAAACACTTTTCCCCCTGCTTTGGAGCTTACAGGTTCAAATTTGGGGTGCGACTCTAGGTCAGGGTCCTTCTTTCTGGATACCAGAAAGTTCCTTGGCATTCCTCTCTATCTTTCTCCCCGTACTGTGTGTTACTGGGTCTATCCTGGCCTTTAACTCAGAAGTGTTTAGGTTTAGGCTCAAGCCTATTCTCATATGGCCTCATTTTTTTTAACATTTTATTAGGACTCATACAACTCTTATCACAATCCATACATATACATATATCAATTGTATAAAGCACATCTGTACATTCTTTGCCCTAATCATTTTCTTTTTTTTACATTTTATTAGGGGCTCATACAACTCTTATCACAATCCATACATATACATACATCAATTATATAAAGCACATCCGCACATTCCCTGCCCCAATCATTCTCAAAGCATTTGCTCTCCACTTATGCACTTTGCATCAGGTCCTCTTTTTTTTTTCCCCTCTCTCCCCGCTCCCCCCTCCCTCATGTACCCTTGGTAATTTATACATTGTTATTTTGTCATATCTTGCTCTATCCCGAGTCTCCCTTCCCCCCCTTCTCTGCTGTCCATCTCCCAGGGAGGCGGTCACATGTGGATCCTCGTAATCAGTTCCCCCTTTCCAACCCACTCACCCTCCACTCTCCCAGCATCGCCCCTCACACCTTTGGTCCTGAAGGTATCATCCACCCTGGATTCCCTGTGCCTCCAGCCCCCATATGCACCAGTGTACAACCTCTGCCCTATCCAGCCCTGCAAGGTAGAATTTGGATCATGGTAGTTGGGGGGAGGAAGCATACAGGATCTGGGGGAAAGCTGTGTTCTTCATCGGTACTACCTCGCACCCTGACTGACCCATCTCCTCTTCTAAACCCCTCTATGAAGGGATCTCCAGTGGCCATACGGCCTCATTTATATTACAAAAGAACTCCCTTCTTTTCAAACAGGATCATGTCCACCAAGGTTCAAATTTCTCACATATTTTGAGGGGGCTACAGATCAATCCATAATGGTTCTTTTGGGTAGCTGTAACAAATGGCTACCAATCGAGTGACTTAAACAGCAGGCATTTGTTCTCTCACTTTTCTGAAGGACAATGGGTTAAAATTAAGGTGTGGGCAAGATTCATTCCTTCTGAGAACTCTGAAGGAGAATCAAAGTAGCCTCTCTCTGCTTCCGGTCACTGCTGCTAATCCTTGATATTTCTTGGCTTATAGATGCACTGATCCAATCTCTGCCAGTGTCTTCACACGGGGTCTCTGTGTGCCCACTCCTCTTCTTATAAGAACACACCAATCAGTGCATGTAGTATCCATCTGAAATCTAAACCCAGAAAGATGGAGCTCTTGAAATACTTATCTAAGCACATCTGCCAAGACCTCCTCTCCAAGTAAGGCCATAGCCTCAGGTCCCATGTGAACATGAATGGGTGTGTGTGAATGTGATTTAATGTACTACAGAGGGCACGCTTTGGCCTCAGGAGGAGTGTTTCGCCATTACCTGCTTCACAGCCCTGAGATTGCCCAGGCATTTGCCACATTTTCTTGTCTTCCCAACATTTATCCACCATTAGGCCTTTTTCCCTAAGTTAGTCAAGCGTCAGTTTCTGTCACTTGTGATCATGACCCTCCCTCCCGCCCAGGTCACAAATTTAAAGTGACACAGGCAGTTTCTTTAATGGGCACTATGTTATCCTGACTAGCAAGCATTGCTAAGGAGGGAGGATGAATCAGGGAGAACCCGCTTGCTTCATCTAGCTTCGGGGCAGTCCACAGAGGATTGATCCCTGAGCCACTAACGAATTTTGCAACTGTCACAGAACAATGCAAATAAGTAAGATCCACATCTGCTGAACACCATCATGAGGTCAAACTGTGTGTAAATAAATGCCTGTTTCAAAGAGTGAGTAAATCCTAAGGTAAGGAGTGACAGGGCTTTGTTGGCATAAACCCAGCAAGGCATTATGGGTCAGATATTAATGAACTCATGCTCCTGGGCCTCACAGAGCCCCAGCTCAACTGCTTCAGCTTGTTGACAAACTGAACTCAGAGTACCCGGAGAGAGCACTACCTTTTTGATGAACAAGGTTGGTTGGGGATGATGCTTCCTAACTTGCATTTTAATATAAATTTGATGCTTCATCTGAGCAATGTGGAAAGAGCATTCAGATAAAAGAGAGGGACAAACATCAAGTGACCAGAGGATGAAACTTCTATCTAATCTGTGCCCACTGGAATTGCTTCTTGGGAAGGTATTTTTTGGGGGTGTGGGGTTGTTCCCCTACCCTGCTCCAAGCGTTCCTCCTCATGCCCACCCCCACCCCAGCATACATCCTACTTGGAGAATGTCTCTGAATAATGAAGTTTTAATAAATGAAGCTTTAATGAGCCTGATAGTCTGCCTAAGACCCCTTCAAACTGTAGTCTTTCATTTGTATTCTTCCATCCTTTTTGAAGAAATGAACCTGATGGCAGGTAGTATGTTTCCTTTCCAGGATGAGCTGATAGAGCCTCTCGCTGCTGCAGTGGGAGGTGAAACATTAAAAGGCCCTCTGTGGCCATGAGACATGCCCACTCTCCAAGAGACACTGGGCAGGTTTTCTGAAGCTCCTCAGAATTGACTAGTGGCCCTGGTCCACCCATCTCAACCAAGCCAGTCTTCATTTGCACTGCATGCCCTCTCTGAGCTCCAACTGCATGCTTCATTTGAGGATGACAAAGCCTCTATTGTCTGAGAAGATGCGCAGACATATGAACTAATCAATGCTCCCCCTGTCCCCGGGGAGTGTGAAATTCTCCCATCATGACCCACCAGCTTCCCTGGAAATTCCTGTCTTAACTCAGGCACTTAATATCAATGGTGTCTCTGCTTCCTTCCTTCTTGCACACCCCCCAGGCATTAACTGTCATCCTTCCTCTCCCTAAAATATACTTTGAATCTATTCACTTCATGCCATCCCTACTGCCCCAAGGTGTGTCTTGCATTGACTATGAAACTAGATTCTGTATCCATTTTCCAGGGCTGTCAAAACAAAGCATCGTAAATCAGGTGGCTTTTAAGAACAGTCCACCACCTGTCTATCAGTTCGTGGTGCAGTGGTAGCTAGAGTGCTGCTGTGAAATTGGAAGCTGTGCCACCGATATGACAAACCCCAGAAGGGTCAGCAATGATGGGCAGGCTTCAGTGGAACCTCGAGCCCTGTGGTGCTCAACCTTCCTTTAATACAATTCCTCATGTTGTGGTGACCCCCAACCATAAAATCATTTTCCTTGCTACTTCATAACTGTAATGTTGCTACTGCCATGAATCAGGTGACTCGTGTTAAAAGGTCGCTGGACCCCAAAAGGGGTCACAACCCACAGATTGAGAACCACTGCTCTAGCCTAAGGCAGACTAGGAAGAAAGACCTGGTGATCTACTTCCAAATATTAACAAATGAAAGCCTTATGGGTCACAACAAAATATGGTCCTATAGAGTGCTGGAAGATGAGCCACTGACCTGCACACAACAGCTACAAAAATAGACTCAAACACACCAACAAAGGCCTGCTGAACTCCAAAGCCCTAACAAACCCACTGCCCTCAAGTCCATGCCAACTCATAGCGGCCCTATAGGACAGGGGCGAACTGTGTATTAGTCTGGGTATGCTAGAGGAAAATCGAGGGAGACGCATGTGTATGAGAGAGAGTTGGTGGTTTTTAAAAATCATTTCCCTATTATTTAATCATTATATTAGGGATTCATACAACTCTTATCACAATCCATCCATCCATCCATCCATTATAAGGCACATTTATACATTCATTGCCCTCATCATTGTCAAAACATTTGCTCTCCACATAAGCCCCTGGCACCTGCTCCTCATTTTTCTCCTCCCTTCCTACTCCCCCCTCCTTAGGAACCCTTGATAATTTTATTGGGGGCTCATACAACTCTTATCACAGTCATTCCATCCATCCATCCATCCATCCATCCATCCATCCATCCATCCATCCATCCATCCATCATCCATCCACCCATTGTGTGTCAAGTACATTTGTACATGTGTTGCCCTCATCCTTCTCAAAATATTTGCTTTCTACTTGAGCCCTTCGTATCAGCTCCTCATTTCCCCACTACCATCCTCCTCCCCCTCCCTCATAAATCCTTGGTAATATATAAATTATTTTGTCATATCTTACAGGTCAAACATCTCACTTCCCCCACTTTTCTGTTGTCTGTCCCCCAGGGCAGAGATTTTATGTAGATCCTTGTAATCGATTCACCCTTTCTACCCCACCTTCCCTCCACCCTCCTGGTATTGCCACTCTCACCACTGGTCCTGAAGGGATCATCTGTCGTGGATTCCCTGTGTTTCCAGCTCCTCTCTGTACCAGAGTACATGTTCTGGTCTAATTCTACCTTATAAATCCAGAGAGAGAGTTTTATATCAAACAGTAATTGTACATTAAGCAAACGTCCCAGCCCAGTGCACATCAAATCCATAAGTCTGATATTAGCCCATATGTCTGATACCAATCTATAAATTCCTTTTCAGACCCATAAAACATGTGCAGTGATGCTGAATGCAGGATACTCACAGGCCAATGGGTGGAAAGTCTTGTGGATCCAGTGGCATTGTAAGCATCTCAGTGCTGGCAGCGATCTCTCGAAGGCTTCTTTGGCTTCAGAGGTCTGGTCGCATCCATTTGGCTTGCCTTCTGCAATGTCTCCCAAGGAGTAGCAGAGAGAGAGAGAGAGCGAGAGGTGTCTTCCACCTCCAAGGAGGAAGTACCAGATTTCTCAGAGTTCTCAGAAGGAGGCTATGCCCACATAAAAGTCTCACTGACTTTCTCCAGATTGGCAGCCTAAACTCCACGCCTACACTCCTAATCCTTAACTTGACACAAGATTAGGTGACTACCACAGGTTCCTAATCCATAACAAGCCCATTTATTTTTTTCCTGCATACCGACACCAATCCAATACCCAAAGCTTTACCCAATGGGTGGAGATCTACTTCTAAAACATGAATATAGAATAATCGCTTTCGCTTGAAGGCTCTCAAGGAAATGCTCACTGAAAACTCCATTCCTATTATCTCACCTCCCCCAAATTAGTCTTCTTCTGGGCTTTCAGTCACACCAAGATCTCTCCTGCCCCAAGGCCTTTACATGCACTGTCACCTCTTCCAAGCCCTGAAGTGCCAAGTTCAAAGTTCCAGTTAATCTCCCTGATCCTGAATTTTAAGAACTGTGTGTGTGGGAGGGAAGGGGTTGGGCTGTTTGTTGAACTGCTGGGTTTTGGAGCCATTTGTCATGCAACCTCATTTTGTCAATGACTGGTTAATTAATGCAGCATTCATTTGCCCTTCTTCCACTCACAGCACATGGCTTGTATCTTTGGGATCACTCTTCCACCATGCTCCATCTCCATGCTTCTGCTGGCATTGACCCAATCTGCCAGCTCCAGGCCTGGCTAGTCAGGGCATGACTTTCCTCTGTCCAAAGGGACTGGGTCAGACTCAGTATGAGACTCATGCTAGGTTAATGATATCTAACCCCAAAAAATGCCCCAGAAACAATTGCCCCATTGCCAATGAGTCCATTTTGAATCATAGAAGGTCCCTGTGGGGTTTCTCAGACTGTAAATATTTATGTGAGCAGAAAGTTCCATCTTTTTCCCTATGAGGTAGCTGGTAGGGTAGCACTGCCAACCTTGCAGTTAGCAATCCAATGCTTACCTGATAGTACCACCAATGATTAGAAAGGAAAAGAGCCTCTCTCTAATAGAATTCCTGAGCTTCTAGATAAAACTACAGCTGTCATCAGGAAGCCTGCGTGAAACTCAAAAGGAAACAGCTCTGAAAGGAAAAGGTTCAAACTCTGATGGTCTCAACTGAGTGCCAGAACCCAGCTATTCCTGATGCTCTGTCTCCAGACTTACAAATTCCATAAACCTACCCATTAATTCCTTCTCCTGCTCCTTCCCTTCTCACGCCCCAAGGTACTTTGACTTAGCTTTGAAGGCACTCACAACTTCACGGGTTCTGCCTTGCACAGGTGTCTGCTTGCTTCCAGTTCAGTCCTGACATTGTCCCTATCTTTAGCCATGTTAGGCTTGCGTCCTAGAGCTTTCCTTTGCTTGTCTCCCTATTGCTCTTGTCCTATGAAGTCTGTGGCTTTATCTTTAAGTCTAAGTCCTGCCCTTTCGTTTTCGTAGAAATCTGTCTCTGTATCTTGGCTCATGGCAGGTTGTGTCCTTCAAAGATGACTGTCCTAATGTTGCACATCGCACATTCTCTTGTTACAAGATGAATTTGTGTTCATTTTTCCAGAAACAGGGCCTGCTTTCCCTCTTCCTTGCATCTTGGCAGGCCTTTGACTATGGCAGAAGTGTTGCTCTGTGACTTCCACCTGGTCGTATTGGGTTGTTCACCATTGGGACCCTGTCAGGATGTTGCAAGGAAGACCAAGCCAAATGAAAATGTCACATAGAGGGTTCTTCTTGAGCTCCAACCAATAGAAGTATCAGTCGTGTGAGGGAGTGAGTCTTAAGAGAGCTGCAGCCTCTGTCCTTTGAGCTACCCCAGCTAATGCTTGATGAAGCCAAAACTAGTGTCCTCGCTGAGCTCTGCCCAGATTGCAGATTTGTGAGCAAAATTGATATTATCATTACTTTAAGATGTTATTTGTGGGGATAATTTCTGTTAGCAGCAGATTATCAGAATACTGCCTAATCAGACTGCATTGCCAGTTTTACTCTCTCTCTCTCCATATATAGATATAGATATCCTCCACTCATCTGTCAGTTGGTTGTACTATAATGGTTTGTGTATTGTTATGGTGCTGGAAGCTCTGTTCCCAGAATTTCAAATACTAGCAGGATTGCCCATGGTGGACAGGTTTCAGTGAAGCTTCTAGACTAAGACAGACAAGGAAGAGGGGCCTGCTAGTCCACTTCCAAAAATTACTGAAAGAAAACCTTATGGATCACAAGAGAACACTGACTGACTAATGTGTTTTGGACACACTATCAGGGGACAATTGCTAGAGGAAGACATCATATTTGATGAAATAGAGGGACATGGGAGATCCTTATTGAGGCACATTGACCTAATCGCTGCAACAATGGACTTCAACATTCAGGAATGTGTGACGATGGTGCAAGGTCAGACAGCACTCCATTCCATTTCATATAAGGTCTCCATGGATCACAGTAGACTTGATGGCACTCTCTATATGTTTGTCTTCAGTGACTTCCCAGAGGGCTGCTCTGCCTGGCAGCCTCTATTCTTCATGCTTCCAAATGGGGAGCACAACAGGTCCATAGTCACTGATATTACCCTCAATCCCCAGGTCAAGTAAGGAGGCATGAAACTAACTATGTTGTTCTCTTTGCCTTGTCTCTCTTCCTTTTCCCCTCCTCCAACAGGGCTAGAGGGGGTAAATACTTACCTTGTAGTCTAGAAGAGAATTTCTTCCACACCAAAATCTTCTCCTTCCTCAAAAGGCACATACATGCTTTTCTCCTTGTTTTGAATTAAAATGGCAGATGGGATGGTAGGAAAGAAAATGAACTAGTCTAACAGAATGGCCAAACAGATTTACCTTCCACATAAGAATGCAAATAACTCCTCAATCTTGTTATAGAGTCATGATATGATGAGCTCCATCAAAGCAGAGTAGAATACCACGGAGGTCAGACCAGAAATACCATATTGAGTTGATTTTGTGTGAGAGATTCTAGTTGCTAATTATACTATTCATAACAGACAGATGGCAGGTATAGAAGCCCAGACTTAAAATGTCTTTATCTAATTGCCTGCCTAAATATATATTTGCAATATGGTCCTCAAAGGGAATACTTTCTTTACCTTAAATTCCATTTCTTTTTCCCCTTTTTTATGTAATTTTATTGAAGTATCATTGATGTATAATAAACCATAGTGTGTTTTGCTCTTTGAGGTTTTTAAAAAGAATCATTTTATTGGGGGCTCCTACAACTCTTATCACAATCTATACATACATCCACTGCGTACATTTGTTGCCATCATCATTCTCAAAACATTTGCTTTCTACTTGAGCCCTTGGTAGTAGCTCCTCATTTCCCCTCCTTCCCCCTTCCCCTCCCTCATGGACCCTTGATAATTTATAAATTATTATTCTGTCCTATCTTACACTGTCCGACATCTACCTTCACCCACTTTTTTGTTGTCCCTCCCTCATGGAGGAGGTTATATGTAGATCCTTGTAATCAGATCCCTCTTTCTACCCCACCTTTCCTCCATCCTCCTGTTATTGCTACTCTCAGCACTGGTCCTGAAGGGTTCATCTGTCCTGGTTTCCCTGTGTTTCCAGTTCCTATATGGACCAGTGTATATTCTCTGGTCTAGCCAGGTTTGTAAGGTAGAATTGGGATCATGATAGTGGGCGCGGTAGCATTTAGGAATGAGAGGAAAGTTATATGTTTCATCGTTGCTACACTGCATCCTGACTGGCTCATCTCCTCCCAGCGACCCTTCTGTAAGGGGTTGTCCAGTTGCCTACAGATAGATCTTGGATCCCCTAACTGTACCCCCCCTCATTCACAATGATATGATTTTTTTGTTCTTTGATGCCTGATACCTGATCCCTTCTACATCTTGTGATCACACAGGCTGGTGTGCTTCTTTCATGTGCGCTTTATTGCTTCTAAGCTAGATGGCCACTTGTGAACCTTCTAGTTTTTAAAACCCTAGACTCTTTATCTTTTGATAGCTAGGCTCCATAAGCTTTCTTCACCTCATTTGTTTATACACCCACTTTTTGTCTTGAGTGATTGTGTCGGGAAGGTGACCATCATGGAATACCAGTTCCTTAAATTCCATATCTATAGGCTTAAGTCTTACCCACAGGAAACCTATTTTTATTTTATCCCTGGAACAAAGTCTTGCAATAATTTTCTCTTTTTGGGTAAGTCCATCCTCAATCACTTATCCTTTAACATTTGCAAGAATTTATCTGTAACCAACCCCATTTACATAGTCTCATTCATGCTATTTCCACAATAATTGCTAATAACCCTATTTTTTAGAATCGGCAGAAAGCATCAGTATCAATATCCCATTGCCACTGAGTTGATTTCAACTCATGGGTACCCTATAGGACTGAATAGTATTGCCTCATAGGTTTCCAAGGCTGACAAAAAATCTCTTTATTGTGAGTTGGGTGAAGGTTTACAGAATACATCCGTTTTCCATTTGACAGTTCACACATATTTTGCTTCATGATATTGACTGCAATCTGCTCAACGTAATATCACTTATCGCACTTCCTCCTTGTATTTCCTGTTTCCATTCCCCCTTCTTTCCTGACCCTTCTGAACTTTATCTTTGAATAAATTATATCCTTTTGATTCAAATAGTTGATTAGTGTTACTTTTTACCTTATAGATCTACCTATTGTTTGGCTGAAGATTGAGCCAAGGGAGTGAGTTCAGTTCCAGATCTGAAGGTGCCTAAGGACAACAGTCTTGTGGGTTCCAAGAATCTCTCTCTGAGCAATACCACTGAACATTTAAAATAAGTTTAAACTTTGTTGCACATATTTCTCCTATTCTATCCCAAAATTCCAAAGCAAACTCATTATCATTGTGTTGAAGCTGACTCATAGAGACCCTACAAGATAGAATAGAACTTCACCCTTTGATTTTTCCAAGGCTTAAATCTTTACCAGAGCAGACAAACTCATATTTCTCACATGGACCAACTGATAGGTTAGAACCACTTTCTTTGCGGTTAGGAGATCAATGAGGAGTCCACTCTGCCATTAGAGCTCGTTAAGAATGCGATCCAGGATCCCCTAATGCTATCCCTCTCAGATCAGTTGGTAGTGGTAATAAATGTAAATCTTAAGGGGGTCAGACTGCCACATCGTAACTCTTCCTTGGGGAAGATGGTGGGTTTGAACTGCTGATTGATTAGCCCTTAAGTGCTTAATTACTGCCTCACCAGGGTTCTCCTTAACATCAGAACAGTGGACACTTATTGGTTTATCTTACTGGTCTCTGTTCCCTAAAAATTGCACTTCATCCACAGGGTTTTCTTCCACAACACACAGCTGCTAGTGTTTTTGGTTTGTTTTTCCACATGACTTCACCTTCCTGGTCAAAGCTGATTTGTCCAGGGCTAAACACACAATGAAAACATAGCCATATTTGCACACTACAAAATTTGAAGTGAGACAGCAAGCTATTTGTTGAGTTTTTTGAATGACTGAAGTCTAAAAGGAAGTGTTATGATACAGGAAACAGTGAGTTTTGATGTCCAGGATCTATGCTGGGGACCCAGTTGGCACTCCGAGTGACTATTCAAAGGGATGGTATGAATTCTCCTCTTCCATGACCTACACATATAATAGATATAACCACTAAGTCCATGATTTGACAAATGTCTTGTGTGATTGAGTTTGGGTTCCCCATAGGATTAGATCCTGAGACAAAGGTTTTAATTAAGCCATTTTCTGGGGAGATATCAATAAGGAAATGGGAAATAGAAAAGGGAAAGAAGGCAGCCAATGAAAAGTACATTATCAAACAATTTAAAATTGTGAGCAACTGAAGGTTAATCTTACTGGAGACACTGTAGAAAATCCACTAGTTATTCTGCCCAGAATGTGAGGGAGTGTGGCTATTTGTCCAACAACTCCTATGGGTCATTGGTTAAGGGTTACTCCAGGAAGCAAGAATTAACTCCACAACCTCCTAAGCCATGCATGCTCAGGTACAGTGGTCTACAGAAACTAGAGAAAGCAAGAAGAGAGATGTGCTGGCCATTCGGAATTAGGCTAGCATGCCAAGTTGTCAGACATGTCAGGTTCTTGAACTATCATAACTTGAAAGTCATCATGATCCTGTGAGATATACCACTGGTATTTCAAACACAAGCATAGTTACCCGTGGTGGAAAATTTTCAGAAAAGCTTACAAGCTAAATAGACTAGAAAGAATAACCTGCCAATCTACATCTGAAAAAAATAGTGGTGTTTGTGGAGCACATTGATAGCAGTGGAATATTGTTTCATATAGTGCAGGATGATGAACCCCTCAAGTTGGAAGACACTCAAAATATAATTGGGGAAGAGCTGTCTCCTCAAAGTAGAGTTGACCTTAGTGATATAAAGTTTTCAGGACCTATATTTGTTGATGTGGCAATGACTCAAAATGAGAAGAAACAGCAGTACTGCAATAACCACTAACAAGAAGATGGGATGCATGAAATATGGATCTAGAAAAATTGGAAGCCATGAAAAAATGGAACACATAAAGATCAAACACTCTAGGTGTTATTGAACTGAAATAGACTGGTATTGGCCATTTTGAATGTCACAATAATATGGTTTACATACCAGAGTAACAAATTTGAAAGGAATGGATGACTTTCATGTTAAAAAAGAGAATGTTTCAACATCGATTCCAATGTTCACCATTGTTAGGTGTAGGATATATTACACCTACAAGGATGAATAATTAATAAAGTTATTATTCAAATTTACACACCAACCACTAATGCTAACAATAAAGCCATTGAGGATTTTTACCAACCTTTTCAGTCTGAAATTGATGAAACATGCAATCAAGATTACTGATGACTTGAATGCAAAAATTGGAAACTAAGGAGGAGGATCACTAGTTAGAAAATATGGCCATGGGGATGGAAGCCACATGGGAGATCTCATGATAGAATTTTCCAATAAGGATGGCTTATTGATTGAACATTTATTTTTCAGGGATGTAAACAGTAACCATAGACATGGATTATGTATATTGGATAGAAATACACAGGAATTAAATCAACTATATCTGTTGAAATAATCTACTATACATACTCGAGTATAACCCAAGGCAACTAATTTTACCCCCCAAAGCTGGGGTGCTTTTTCAGCATAAAAAATGTGCTGAAAAATCTCGGCTTATACTCAAGTATTTACGGTATAAAGAAGTTCAATATCATCAGTCACGAGACTGGAGACGAACTGTGGAACAAACCATCAATGGCAAATTCAACTCGAATTCCAACAAAATTAAAACAAGTCCCCAAGAGTCAAAGTATGAATTTGAGTATATCTCATCTAAATTAGAGGCTACTTCAAGAAGAAAGTTGACACATTGAACACAAATCACCTGAGATGATACGAGTTCTGCAATAATATCAAGAACATCATAAATAAAGAAATTCAAAGATAATTAAAAAGATAGAAACTAAAGAAAAGACAAAACGGATGTCACCTTGAATGTGGAGTAGCTGAAGCCAATGAAAGAAATGATGAAGTACGAAAAAGAGAGAGAGAAATATAGAAATAATTGATGAAGTAAAGACGCTGAATAAAGAAGCTGAACATAAAATTTCAAAGGGGAATTCAAAAAGATGGAATAAAGAATTATATTAAAAGGTGCAAAGACCTGGAATTAGGACAGCAAAAATGAAAAGCATGTGCATTTCACTAGCTGAAAAAATTGAAGAGAAATTCAAAATACAGAATTACACAGATAGCATCAAAAGAAGATGAAAGGGATTCACTGACCACATGAAGCCCAGGCTCCACAGCGCTGAGTCCAGAAGACCAAGGTAGCATAGGGTTCTCACTGCAGATTGCTCTGAAAGTGCTCACAGTAGTAGGCCCTGGATCAACTGGGGAAAATGTAGAACTCAAAATAAGAAGACTAACCTTAGGATATGATAGGCACTAGTGGAATTCCCATTTGACACCTGACCTCACCTCCATGGCTCAACTTTCAGCCCCCAAATAGGAGACCTATACTGTCAACGATGTACAATTCAGAGCCCAGCATTTGTCAGGGAGTTACTCAGAAGGCAGGAAGGCATGGGAACGAAAGACCAATGGAAACGGCAAACAAAGGGAGGGAATAGGAAAAGTAGTATTGCATTGTAGGTATTGCAATCAATATCATAAAACATTGCATGAATTGTAAAGAAAATCAATATACTCTGTAGATTTTCCCTCACATCACAATCAAAACAGTGTAAAAAGAAAATAAGTCATATGAACGAGTACACTGGTAGATCTTGCTGAAGACCAATTTCCAGTGTTAAAAGATGTCACTTTGAGGAATAAGGCACAGCTGAGCCCTAGTGGTATAGTGGTTACAAACATAATGCATCAGAACCAACCCGGTTGGGTTGCTCAACACAAGATCAGCAGTTCTGCTCCCATACAAAGTTCCAGTATTGGAAACCCACAGGGATATCTCTCCCCTGTCCTATAGAGTTGCTAAGGGTTGGAATCAACTTGATGGCAGAGAACTGGATGTAATCCAGGCTGACTAGAGACACAAATCAAGTGACACTCATATATGTGCAATAAATAGTTTTTAATCAAGAAGTCATTATAGTATTTCTATTTCAAGGAAATATCCCAGGCCAGTCCAACTCAAGTCCATATGTCCAACACTAGCCCATAAGTTCCTTTCCAACTTACGCAGTTACATGCAATGATGCAGAATGCAGGGATGTCAAAGGCCAGTGATTGCAATGTCGTGTGGACCCAAGGTCGATGGAAGCATGGCAAGACTCTGGCAGCTCTCAACGTGGGCAGGAAGCAGTCAGGTGAATGCAAAAAGAAGGGGAGGTTCCCAGGGCCCTCCTTATGAGAAGGCCATGGCCACAAAGAGGCACCATCAGACTATGGTGTGATTGACAGATTGGATACCAACCTTACACTTTTACATATCTTCAAACTGACATAAAATTATATAACTATCATACTATGGCATTTTCAATCACCTCATATGTACTTGAAAATGGACAATAATTATGAAAGATAAAATAAAAGTTGATGTCTTTGAATTATGATGCTGGTGAAGAATATTGAATATTCCATGGACTTTCAGAAGAAGGAACAAATCTTTCTTGGCGGAAGTAGAGCCAGAATGCTTCCTAGACGTGAGAATGGCAAGACTTCATATCACATACTTTGGACATGTTAACAGCTGAGCATAGTCCCTAGAGAAGGATATCATACTTGGTAAAGTGGAGTGGTGAAAAAAAGAAGAAGGTCCTCAATGGGATGAATTGGCATACTGGCTGCAAAAATGGTCTCCAACATTCACTGTGAGGAAACAGGCTGTGGGTGCTATGAGTTAGAGCCAAATTAACAGTGTCTAACAATGACAACTCCCCTCCCGTGCCCCATCTGTCAATTTGCTGCACTGTGGTAGCTTGTGCTTTGCTGTGATGCTGGGAGTTAGTCCACTAGTACTTCAAATACCAGGCAGGATCACCCACGGTGAACAGATTTCAACACAGCTTCCAGACTAAGAACTGACAGGACGACAAAACAATCAGTCCACTTCTGAGGGATTCACCATTGAAAACTTTATGCATAGCAGTAAAATATTGTCTGATATAATGCCAGAAAATGAGCCCCTCAGATTGCAAAACAATCAAAATATCACCGAGAAGGAGAGCTTCCTCAAAGTAGAGTCCACCTTAATGATAACTCAAAACCTCACAACAGGAGCTGTAGATAACATCATAATAAATGGAGAAAATATGGAAGTTATCAAGGATTTCGTCTTGCTTAGATTCACAACTAATGCTCATGGAAACAACAATCAAAAAACCAAATAACATATTGCATTAGGCAAATCTACTGCACATAACCACTTTAAAGTACTGAAGATCAAGAATTTCACTTAGGATTACGTTGCGCCTGGCCCAAGGCATGGCATTTTCCGCCACACCTTATGCATGTGAAATTTGAACATTGAATGAGAACGACTGAAGGAGAACTGGTGCATTTGAATTAAGGTACTGACAAAAAATACTGAAAGTACCATGGGTGGAGAGAAGAACAAACAAATCTGTCTGAGAAGAAGTGCAGCTAAATGTTCCTTGGCAGATAGGATGGCGAGACTTCATCTCATGTACTTTGCAGATGTTATCAGGACAGACCAGTCCCTGGAGGACATCATACACATTACAGTGGAGGGGTTGCAAAAAGAGGAAGACACCCGATCAAATGGATCTAGACAATTCCTACAACAATGGACTCAAACATAACAAAATTTTTGAGTATGGGGTAGGACCAGGCAATGTTTCATTCTGTTGTGTAGGCATTATTATGAGACAGAACTGACTTGAAGGCATCTAGCAACAAAGTGTACTAAAGCTTCTGGCACCTTCATTTGCTAATGGATTATAATTCAAAATGAGAAAAATCATTGCAACCATTCATTAATAATCAGAACATCAAACGTGCAAAATAAGAATCTAGGAAAATTGGAAATCATAAAAAAACGGAATCTGACCTATAAAGATCAATATCCTAGGCATTGGTGAGTTGAAATAGTCCCTTTGAATCTTAAAATGATAAGAATGACTATGCTGACAATGACAAATTCAAAAGAATGTCTCTTTCATCCTCAAAAAGAGCATTTTTAGATCTATCTTGAAGTGCAATGCTGCCTGTGACAGAATAATATCTATCTTCATACACAAGGAAGGCCAGTTAATAGAACCATTATTCAAATTTTCTCACAAACCACTAAAGCCAATGAAGAATTGTACCAACTTCTTTAGTCTGAAATTGACCACACATGTACTGAAAATGCATTAATAATTGCTGACAATTGGAATGCACACATGGAAACAAAAAGGAAGGAAGAATAATTAGAAACTATGGCTTTGGGGATCGAAAAGAAGCTGAAGACTGCATGAAAGAATTCTGCAAGAGCAATAACTTCCTCATTGCAAACACCTTTATTCAACAACAGGAGCGGCATATATACATGTGGAAAACACAGGAATGGAATTGATTAAATCTGTGGGAAGACATGATAGAGAAGCTCAATATCATTGAGACAAAACAAGACCGGGGGCCAACTATGTAAAAGACTATCAATTACTAATATGCAAGTTCAAGTCAAACCTGAAGAAAATTAAAATAAGAACGCAAAAGAGCCCAAATACAGCCTATATTATATCTGTGGTCGGCTGGGGTTTCTAGAGAAACAAACCAGTGATACTGATACATGTAGAAGAAGGAAATTTATATCAATAAAGAATTTTACATTAAGAAGTCCACACAACAAGAAACCCCAGTCCAACTCCAGCCCATAAATCAGATGCAAACTAGAGGCCCTTCCAGACTCCTGAAGCTGTTGGAGGAATAGCCCAAGAAACAGGAAAACCACAGGTTGGTGGAGGCAGAGTTGGGAGAATCCAAAGTCAACAGGCAGTTGGCAGGCCACAGACAGCTCTTAGGGTCAGCAGGTCTCATGGTGATTGCCATCCCAAGAAGCCAGACGTAGGGTCCAGGGTCATTTCATCAGGAAGAAAAAGAGTGAGCCCATTCTCCACAGTCTACTTATAGCTATGAAATAGGTCATACCTCCAAGGAGAGTGTGACCTGCACCTTCTGAAGATCCTGGTCAAGCTAAATTGACATCAAACCTTACTATCACAATATCTCACCTGAATTTAGAGCCTATCTCAAGAATGGTTCGGACATATTGAACATTAATGATCAGCTACCAGAAGACTTGTGAAATAGCATCAAGGTCATCAATCTTTTTTTTTTTGTCATGTCACCTGTGGCTATTTATTTATTTATCATAAATCATTTTATTGGGGGCTCCTCAAAAAGATCATTAATAATACAGGAAAGAAAGAAAATACTACAGTGGATATCAGAGGAGACTGTGAAACTTGCTCTTGAACCTAAAGCAGTTAAAGCAAATGGAAGAAATGATGAAATAAAAGAGTTGAACAGAAAAATTTGAAAGGCCAGCTTGAGAAGATAAAGTAAAGAATTATATTGTAACATGTAAAGACCTGGAATTAGGAAAGCAAAAGGAATGAGTACGGTCAGCATATCATAAATTGAAAGAACAGAAGAAAAAATCCAAGCCTCAGATTACAATGTTCAAGGATTATTTATCAAACTATTGAATGATGTAGGGAGAATCCAAAGAATATGGACGGAGTGTACAGAGTCTCTGTTCCCAAGAATTAGTTGAGGTTCTACTAGTTCAAAAGGCCAAGAGGAAGTTGAAGCTGCAATGTAAGCATTAGTGAAAAGCAAGGAAGGGATAGGAATGGAAATATTTCAACACGCTCATGCAGTGATAGTCCATGTCAAGAAATTTGGAAGATAGCTATCTGGCCAACCAACTGGAAGTGATTAATATTTGTGTCCATTCTAAAGAAATATGACGCAACAAAATTTGCAAATTAATTTAAAATAACATTAATATGACATGCAAGTACAATTTTATTGACGATACCTTTAAAAGTAGTTATAGCAATATGTCAACAGGAAGCTGCCAGAAATCCAGGCTGTATTAAAAGAGGGCATGAGGCAAGGTATATCAATGCTGGTTTCAGATGGACCTTGGCTGAAAACAGAGGATACAAGGAAAATGCTTACTTATGTACTATTGACTATGCAGAGGATTTTACTGTGTATCATAACAAACTTTGGGTAGCATATGAATACATATGAGAACAATGGGAATTCCCGTACATTTAATTGTGCTCCTGTGGTACCTGTACACAAACCAACAGGAAGTGGTTCGAATAGAACAAGTGGATAGTGCGTGGTTTAAAATCAGGAGAGTGTGTGTTGTGGTTATATCCTTTCACCATATGTGTTAGACAGGGTTCTCTAGAGAAACAAAACCAGGACATTTATGATTTGATAGATAGATAGAACACGAAGGAATATAACAGCTAATTAGTCCACATAGCAGTACAGAGGACTCAGTTTAACTCACTTCCATGCAACAGTAAATATGGCAGTACAGCCAGGCAGCAAACTGCAGAACTAGGTAAGGCAGCCACACACTGGTCTGATCACCAGAGAGCAACTGAGAGATAGGTGTGGCTTGCTGAGCCATTTATCTCTTTGCCCACGAATCAAACTGCGAACTTATTAATCCCACATGTTCTTATTGGCCAGGTTGGCACTATAAACCTACCTATCTATCACACTATACTTATTCAAATAATCTGAGAAGCTGCTCTGTATGAAGAAGTTGAGGCATCTGGATTGGAGGAAGAATCATTAACAACCTGTATTATGCAGATGACCCAATCTTGCTGGCTGAAAGTCAATAGGCCTTGAAGTACTTACTGATAAAGCTCATATAGTACACCTTCAGTATGAATTAGTCTTCAACACTAAGAATACAAATGTCTTCTCAACTTGACAAATATAAACACACAACATCATTACAAATAGAGAAATGTAGCTAAACCCTATTTTACTTGGACCCACAATCAATACTCACAGAAGCAGCAGTCAATAAATCAACGTATTTCATTGGAAAAATCTGTTGTAAAAGACCTCTTTAAAATGTGAAAGAGCAAATGTTTTACTCTGGGGATTAGCAAATTATGCCTGCTTTTAGCCTTGATATTTTTAATCACCTTAGATGCATGTGAAAGGAGTCTTAATTTCAGTGTCTGGTATGGGTTGAATGACTAACATCAAGGTTGGTGGTTCAACCCACTTGCTGCTCCACAGAAGAAAGAGGAAGCTATTTGACCCTGTAAAGATTTACAGCCTTGGAAACCCTAGATGGTCACTATGAATAAGAATAGACTTGATGGTAATGTTTGACATATGCATGTGAAAGATGGAACATAAATAAGGAAGACTGAAGAAAATATGATGATGCCTTTAAAATATGATGTTGCAAATAATATTGAATATACCATGAATACCCAGCAGAACAAAGAGGTCTATCCCGGAAGAAGTACAGCCAGAATGTATTTTAGAAGTGAGGATGGTAAAACTCCATTTCATATACTTTGAACATGGTATCAGGAGAAATTAGTCCCTAGAAAAGGACAAAATACTTGGTAGAGCATCGTCAAAAAACAGGTAAGCCCTGAATGAGATGGATCAACACAGTGGCTGTAACAATAGGCTAAAATATGACCATTGTGAGGATGTCACAGGACTAGAAAGGCTTTTATTCTATTGTGCATAGGGTCACTATAAGTGGCAGTGCGTGAGTTTTTGTTGATTAACAACACTGGGATATGAGCAATGTCCCCATGGCATATGCTAAACTGTCACCATGCTGGACACAGTTGATCTTTGTGGCTTTAGAGGGTAATTATTTAGAGGGTTATGATTCCACTGAATTTTTTTCTGTGTATTCAAACTATTCCATCCTAAGATTCCACAGATCTATCCAAACCAAGCTCACTGCCATTGAATCAATGCTAACTCATATCGACCCTACAGGACATGGGTAAAATTGTACCTGTGAAGTTCTGAGACTGTACCTCTTTACAGAGTAGAGTCCCATCTTTCTCCCGAAGAGCAGCCGGTGATTTCAAATTACCGACCGTGCAATTAGCAGCCCAATGTGTAACCAAGAACTATTCAGGGAAGCTAGAGGGAGAGCATGAAAAGAAATGAGTAGTTGAGGTGGTTGGATGCACATCCATCCCTTTGTTCTACTCTCTATGACTTTTTCTGAGTTCATTCAAAATGTAAATTAAGACACAAAATAGAATTCTATCCAACCCTGCTATATGCCTAAACAGTATCCATTTTTCTCATTCTTACTACTAATAGAAGCTCAATTTTGTTTAGGGTGATAATGTACCTACTTAAATCGCTCACTCCTAGGCTCCCTTGCAGCTATGCATAAGCATTTGACCCAGTTTGGGCCAAATATGTGTAGGTGAAAGATACTGAGTAGGACTCCCAAGAAAGTTTTTGTTGTTGTTTAAGGCAAAACACTTGTCTGGCATAACCCATTTCATTTTTGTCCTTGGCTCTTCTGCTGTCATGCTCCCTAGTCAGAATATTGAAAGATGAGAGAGTCACATAGGTTACATGAGTTTGGCAGACCAAAAAGCATGCATTCTCCTATATCCAAGATGAGTCCCTGAGCAAATACGCCAGACCTAGGCTACCTATTTCAAGACTTACTGTTGTATAAGACAAACCCCTGTGTGGTGCAAAGGGTTAACACAATTCACTGCTAAGACAAAGATGCCTTGGAAGAAAAACCTGGCAATCTACATTTAAAAATTCAGCCCTTGAAAACCTCATGGGGCACAGTTCTACCCTGAATCATATGGGGTAACTGTAAATCAGAATCAATTCAGTGGCAACTGGTTTGGTATTTTTGGTGTTAATATAAGAAAAATTAAGCTTTTGTGATTAGACCACTAGAGTCGGTTTGTTTTTTCCCATGTAGCCAGATGCAATTTGGACTGATAGAAAAATAATTAAAAGAATGTAGAGTTAAGTAAGCGTAATGATTATGGAACTAATCATTTAGCAATGGGCTGCTAACCACAAGGTCAGTAGTTCAAATGCACCAGTCACTCAGGGGGAGAAAAGTGAAGCTCTCTGCTTCTGTAAAGATTTATAGTCTTGGAAGCCCTATATGGGGTTGCTATAAGTTGTAATCAACTTGATAGCATTGTATTTGTTTGAGTTTGGTGACTAGTATGTAAGCTTTGAGGGGGTAGTAATAGGTACTTTGAATACTATTCTTAGCACTATAGGTATTATGTCTTTTGCAAATGGATAAACGAACAAATGCGATATTCATTTTGTGTTTTCTGTAGTTTGCCTTATTCTTCCAAGAAGATTGCTCAAGTGTTAAGACCCAGTCTTCTCTGGCATACTTGAATAAAAGAATAACTGATAGACACAGACTTGAACCCTGGCCTGTGTGATCTTGGGTGTGTCACTGTTTTTCAATCCATTTCTCATCTGTGAACTGGGGATTACACACGTAGCCCACAGGGTTGTTTTGGAGATTCAGAGTAATGTGTGTGTCTTGGATTGAGTGCCCTTGCATGCCGAGCTTATTCCTCAGGCCTGGGTGCAGGGAGTCTATTTGAGATCTGATGGCAGGGAGTGGGAATAGGAAAGCAGACGCAAGACTGAGTTAGGGGGAGAAGCAATCACAATGGGAACGGGGTGTTGAGGCTTTTAATGTAGGATACAGGAGCTTGATTCCCCCAGGACTTCTGAGCAACATGGGTTCTGTCCTAGAATTGTCTACCAGAAACAGGAGGCTGGGCTCTTCTTCGCCTGTAGTGGTGTTGAGCATTCCTCTTAGTAAGGTGACCTCTCCTACCTTCCTGGGTTTGGCTTTCCATGCCTTTGAAAAGGCTTCGAGGCAGAAGGACATGGAGAGCTGCGTGCTGCACAGTTGTGATAAGACACCATTTCAGCAGGAGCCTGCACTTACATAGAGCCGTTCGCCACTGCTATGATGGATATCAGGAGGAGCCCTGGAAGTGCAGTGGTTACAAGTTGGTTTGCTAACTTCAAGGTCAGCAGTTCAAAACTACTAGCTCCAAGGAAGAAAGATGGGGTTTTCTACTCCAATAAAGAGTTGTAGTGTTTGAAACTCGCAGGGGGCAATTGTACACTGCCCCACAGGATCGCTATGAGTCGGTATTGACTGGAAGGCAGTGAGATGGTGTCAGAGATGGGTCAAAGAAATGTGGCATGGCAACCCTAAGAATCTGCTACAGAACCATAAAGTGCCTGGGATAGATGAGTTTATTGTGCTTGACCTTTTAAAATCATCAAACGGGCAACAGTTAGAAAGACAAACATACCAAGTGTCATTGGAGATCCGGGGAAAGCAGAGAAACACTGCTAATGATGCAGGTTTGCTGCACAGCAATCTGGCAGAGCTTAGTGAAAGCCCATTGAATGGACCCTGGGACCTAGTGAGCCCCTCCTGGGCATACAACCAAAGAAGCGCAATCACTGAGTTGACTTTCATTCCTCATGACCCTATCAAACAAAGCTGAATGGTCCCATGATGCTTTCAAGGCTTCTATTGGGAAGTAGACAGCCATGCCTTTATCCCACAGTGTGTGGAAGACGGCTTCAAACTACTGACCTTTGGGTTAGCAGCCAAGCACTTAATATCTCCCCCATCAAAGCTCTCTCCTGGATGTATAAAAACAAACAGAACCCCAGTTGATTCTTCCTCATTAGCAACCCTACAAGGCACAGTAGAATTGCTGCTATAGGTTTACAAAACTAAATTCTTATGACAGCAGACAGCCTCTCTTTGCTCCATGGAATAGCTGGTGGGTTGGAACTGCTCACCTTGGGGTTAGCAGCCCAACGCATAATTCCTGGGTATATAGGCCAAGCTATTTATCCAATTCACAGGGCCCTTGGGGCATTTTTACAAGAATGGTCACCACGCTGATACCTGCAGTAGAGAAGAGTTGGAGCCGAATTGGATGCCAATCAACAGACAACTGAAGAAGGAAACAAAAGAAAGATGATGATTGCTCATGACCAAGTGGCACGCAGCAGCACATGCAATTGATATGCAGCATGGCAATAACTCTTAATGACATTGCAAGGAGTTGAAAAGGTCAGAAACTGAATGAGATTTATATTGCAGTACCATTCATGGAAGCTGAAAGCCCATTCACCAAGCAGCATGGTCTAGTGCACATGGCAGCATGGTCTAGTGCACATGGCTGTATGCCTATAAGGACACACACACACACCAAGCACCCAGCAGGGGGTACTAGTCTGAAGAGGGGAATGGAAGTGATGTGAATGTGGAAAAGGAGGGACAAAACACAAGCAGGGCCTGACATTTATCAGGGTTCACGGTGTGCTATAAAGTAGGCATGATTAATCACTTCCCTGTACCAGAAGGCTGAGCTAGATTTTTAAAGCAAATCGAGTGCCTGGAACACAATGGTTGTTAGCTGCTGTTGAGTCAGCCTCCAGTCCAACTCACTGTGACAACCAGCTCCCAGTGACTCCATGGGCAATATTCTCCCTGGTCCTGCACCATCTCTTTGGTTGTGCATCAGATTGTGATTCACAGGGGTTTTCGTTAATTGGTTTTCAGAAGTAGAATACCAGGCTCTTCTTCATCGCTCATCTTAGTCTGGACACATCACAGAAACAGGTTCAGTCTCATAGCCGCACCCAACCAAGCTTCCCCATTTCAGTATCATAGCAACACAGAAATCAGTTCAGTACCACAGCAATAACCAAGCATCCCCCTGACAAATAAGTGTTGGATGCACATGAGTTGCATTGTCTTGGACTCAAACCCAGATCTCCCACATGGAAAAGGAGAATTCTACAACTGAACCACAATTTACCCTGAGAATATAATAAGTATCCAGTAAATGGTTATTAAGAATGTGGCTGCCAGGAAAATCCACCAATTTCCTGCCAAGGCTTAACACTAATATCTTCCCCCACACCCTAGAAGGCTGCAGAGGAATGACTTTCTCCATGCCAGCCCTGGTATCTAGACAAGGGACCCTAACACTGAACCACTGAGCCCCAGCAGGCTGGGGAGCAATGTCAAATTGGATGAGGGACAATCCTGGTTGAGTTAGTTCCCCTAAGCTCGTAGGGCAGTTTAGCATGTCCACAGCTGTGTTCAGAATAGCCATGCGATTACCACCGAGAGAAATTCTACATGCTTTCACACCCCATGCTAGTCGTTGCAGCCATCGTTGAGTACAGTTCATGCTCATCACTATCTAGAACTCATGGTGACGCTGTGGGTGAGCCATTGGGCAGGTAACCTCAAGGTTGGCAGTTCAAAGGCACCAGTTGTTCTCTGAGAGGAAGGTGAGATGATCTGCTCCTGTCAAGATTTAGCCTGAGGAATTTTATATAGGGTCACAGTGAGTCAGGATCAACTCAATGGTGTGGGTTTGGTTTATTAGACCCACCATCAGATCATATTTAATGGATTTATTAACATGTATATTAGCCACAAATCCAATGTCTTTTATTTTTATCACTGCATTTCAATACAATTTGTGCCTTTGTGATTCTGTATTTCATTGGAGGTATTTGGAAATATTATTCTGGGGAGTGGGCAGGTGTTCCATAGCCAATCCTAAATGCCAAAAGGATCCATGGGGTTGCAATGGTTAAGACCCTCTAATAGAGTTTATCAAAGAGCCCTGGAGGCACAATGGTTAAGTGCTCATCTGCTATCCAAAAGGTTGAAGGTTTGAACCCACCAGTGGCTCTGTTCTTGGAAGAAAAACCAGGCAACTCATTCTTGTAAAGATTACAGCATAGAAAAGCCTAGAGCAGTGGTTCTCAAACTTCCTAATGCCACAACCCTTTCATACAGTTCCTCATGTTGTGGTGACCTCCACAACCATAAAAATATTCTCATTGCTGCTTCATAACTGTAATTTTGTTACAGTCACCCTGTGCAAGGGTCCCACAGGTTGAGAACCATTGGTCTAGAGAGCTCGGCACTGATGCATTGAGTCACTATGAGTTGGACTGGACTAGAAGGTTCCTAACAAAAACGCCAACAATCATTTTTTACCATGACCTTGTTAACTCAAAAAGATTAATAAGCAAATTCACAAATGAGGACATCCAGTTGCCCCTCCAAACTGGAGAAGCATGAGTTAAATGGTGACCCTGACCCCACGGTGTCCTCCAGCTGGTGCCATGCTGCCTTTATTCCTTCTGCCTCTCAGTTCTGTGGAGAAGAAGGGGAAAGGGAGGGAAAGAAAAAGAAAGAAATGAAAAGATAATTTTCCCAGCTTCTTCACATCACTGAATTGAACTTTACTTTTAATAAAAGTATTATGAAATGGAAATGGTGCTTTCACTATTTTGCTTTCAGGTGATATTCAGAGACATGGTGCTGGTAATTATTTGAGCCAGGGAGGTTAGTGTGCAGATTTTCTGAATATGGTTGAGCCACATGCCCCCTTCCAGGCCTAGCATTTCCCTGGGCTATGAGAAGTTATAGACAGTCTACCCTCTTCTTCCTCCGACTTCGCTGCAAACCATGGACACACTGGTTCTGACTTGACCTGGCTCCAGTACAGAAAAAAATATCCTCCTTGCATAATTGTAGTGCTTGATTTGGAAGGCACCCAGATACAAATCTCTCTTCTGGTGGCATAATGGGTTATGTGTTGGGCTATTAACTGCAAGGTCAGCAGTTGGAATTCACCAGTCGCTCCTTTGGAGAAGATGAGGCTTTCTTCTCCCATAAAGAGTTATAGCCTTAGATGAGTATAAAAACTCAAAATGCATTGGCAGAGATTCCACAGAGAATAAGCCTCCATTAAATCCCCTGGGACCATTCACCAGGGATGGGATTAAACCCTGCTCACCGTCAGTACATCAGAAAGTGTATTGTTGCAGATATGATTAGGTTAAAAATTAACATCTTATCATTTGTCTTTACTCTTAAAACGTTTTTCATTTGTTCTTTTTTTAATTTTCTGCTTTCCTTTTTATTGAAAAATTAACTAATGTCACTAAACAAGTAGAGAATTTGTTAAATGAAAATCTAATCGGTTATGTAAACTTTCACTGAAAACATAACACAATTTTATTTTTACAAAGAGTTATAGCCTTGGAAACCCAGGAGGCCGCAGTATTTTCTCTCGATAGGATTGTTATGCACCCAATGGCAATGAATGTTGTTGGATTTTGTTTCTTTATTGTTTTCTGTAGCTATGGTGGGGTATAGGGGTTATGTGTTGGGCTGCTAAACGCAATGTCTGAAATGGCAAATTTGAAATCCCAAGCCACTCCAAGGGAGAAAGATGAGGCTTTCTACTCCCCTAAAGAGTTCCAGTCTCAGAGAAGCCAGTCCACAAAGAGAACAACATGGCTGGCCCCACTATGAGACATGATGCCCCTCAGTGACCAAGGGTGATACAGGGGACAGCACTGGAGACACAGTGTGTGAATTGCACCTAACCTGATTCCACCACACCGAGGCAAAGTGTGGTGGAGTGCAGTGGAACAGCAAGGGAATGGAGTGGCAAGGTCCCCAGGGAATGCTGAAAGTGGACTTTGGGGCCAGGTTGTGGTGCCTCAACAGACTGGATTGGAAAACACTCCTAAGGTCCAACAAATGATCCTTGAACTAACTACAAGGTCTTCTTTCTTGATGTGTTTTGTTTTGTTCTTTGTCAGTGGTTTGTTTTTGTTGTTTTGTTGTCTGGTTGTAAACTGTTGCTTTGTTTTCCTCTGTCTTGTTTTCGTGCATGTTAGTGTCTCCACAGGTCTGTCTAAATAAGAGAGGCTGGATGAACTATCTGGAGGAAAAACAACAGGACTGAGAGTTCCGGGGGCACTTGGGATAGGGGGAGGTGCGGGGGTAAGGAAGTGGTGTTAACAAACACAGGGACAAGGGAACAACAGGGGACTCAATATGGTAGTGAGGGGGAAGTGGCAGGCCTGGTAGGGAATGATCAAGGGTAAGGTTACGTAACACACACACACACACACACATACGGAGAAAGTGGTGAACTTCACAGAACGTAGTGGGGACTTCACAGAAAGGGGGGTTGATAGCCGTGAACAGGGTTGGTATGGGTCTTGTTCTATCCATTTGAAAGTCTCTAGGCTAAACAGAAATGTCCTGGTGGTATAGTAAGTTAAGTGTTGGCCTGCTAACCACCAGGTCAGCAGTTGTGAATCCACCATTTCCTCCATGGAAAAAAGATGAGGCTTTCTATTTGAGTAAAGAATTATAGTCTCAGAGACTCATTGAGGCATGTTTATTCTTCCCTATAGGGGCGCTGCGAGTCAGAATGAACTCAGTACAGTATGCAAGTAACAAGCTGTGCTAATACCATTCCAGAGAGACAGTGGTGTTCCAGGGACATTGGTTTTGCCTGGCCCCTGACCCTGAGGAAGCATGAGGTCTTCAGGTCCTCTCCTGCTGCTCTTCTTTACCATCCTCCCATATCCTCCTCTGCACCCCCAAGTGGTGGGCATGATTTATAAACACAGAAATCCACTTACTCCTTTGAAAAAGTGGTTTACTTCACCCCAAAATTTGGAGAACTGTGTCGTCTCCCTTTCAAAGTAAATTATACGATGAACATACAATATTGATTGCAGGCATGTGGATTCTTAATCCTCAAGTTCCCATGAAACCCTGCTTTCCATGGCAAATCAGCCCGCCATTTCAGCATGCCAGTATTGCCAGGAGAAAGGAGCCTCAGCAGCCACCACTGCTCCGCAGCCTGCTTTTCACGGTCACGTGGGGATGTCAGAGTGCCCCACACCTCGTGCACTTGACTCAGTGCTTGCTTGCAGGGGTTGCATTTCGTTAGAGCCCAACAACTTCCGAGCATTGGCAAATTCCCTCAACCAAAGGTGGGCAGTGGCCTCATAATGTCACCAGTCATTAACCACCAGCAGGGTTGCGTTATGCTCGTCAGTGCCGTCATGTGCAAGGGGAAAGACAATTCCCACAGGCTGCCAGCTGTTTTTGGGGAGGGAATGACAAGTGGGGAAGCTGGGGGTCCTCACCCCAGCAGCCACAGTTCCTGGCTCCAGGCCCTGCCCCAGGCTGTGCCAGGACGAAGAGCCTGGACTCTCAGAGACTCCATAGCTCGATTTCCACTCAGGTTGTGTTGTGTTGATCATTCCTTCCCTAGGCTGCCACCCATCTGTCAGTTTGTCATCATGTTGTCATTTGTCTATAGCTGTGATTGCTGTAAGCGGTGTCACCAGCTACGATTATAACCAGAGCAAGCCACTCTGGACACGCTTCACAAGAGCATCCAAGCTAGGACACACTGGGAAGAAAGACCTGATGATGTACTACTGAAAATGAGTCCATTGAACCCTATGGATCAAAAGAGAATACCGTCCAAACAAGTACTGGAAGAGGAGCACCCTAGGTGGGAATACACTCACACTATTCAGTGGGAGGACTCCCTGGGTAGTGTTTGACTAGCACCCAGGAGGTCGGCAGTTAAATCCCACCCAGAATCCAAGAGGTGCCTAAGGAAGGTAGGCCTGAATATCTGCTTCCAAAAGGTCACAGCCTTAAAAACCCTATGGAACAGTTCTACTCTGAAATGCATGGGGGTCGCTATGAGTCAAAATGGACCGAAAAGCAGCTAATAACAACAACACTGTATAAAGAACAACACTGCAAGTCCTTAGGACAAAATACACAGCAGGCACAATAGCCTCGACCCCACAGGATAGGGCAACTTATTTTCCTTTGTACCAGAGCCCGGAACTGTACAACGGAATGAAACCCTGCCTGTTCTTGTGTCATCACCACAGTCGTTGGTCCATGTTGAGCCCATTGCTGTAGCCACTGTGGACATCCATCTTATCAAGGGTCTTCTTCCCTCTTGCTGCCCCTGTACTTTAACAAGCATTATGTCCCTTCTTAAGAACCAGTCTCTCCTGATAGCATGTCCACTGGATGTGAGATGAAGACTTGCCATCCTCACTTCTAAGGGGCATTCTGGCTGTGCTTCCTCCAAGAGGGATTTGCTTGTTCTTCTGACAGCCCAGATGACTTTCGGTATTGTTTGCACATCATTCACATGCATTGATTCTTCTTCAGTTTTCCTTACTCACTGTCCAGCTCTCACATGCAATTGACCATTGAAACTACTTACCTTGAATTCAGAGCTTAGGGTACACTACCCAAAGCCACATAGCTTGTGAGCGGCTGAAACATGTCTGCTGCCAGGATCTGTCCGATTTATTTTATTGAAACATCATACTCAAAAGGTGCTTTAGGCAAACATATTTTGTCTTTTGACTACATGTCCCTATAATATAACCAGGCTCAGACCCTCACATTGTAATGATTCAGCTATATGTCTGAGAGGTAAAAAGACCGCCAACCATATAACTGATGGGAGAATAGGTACTGACTGTCACCTGCAATGCCATTCCTTCAATAAATATTTGTTGAGTGTTATTCAAATGACAACATTTTGCAAAGCTTTAAGAAGACCCAGATGTAGAGAACACAGTCCCTGCTCACAGGAGACTCACAGATACTGCATCAGGGCCTTCAGATCAGGGACACCACAGATAGATGCTGAAAGAAAAATCATAAAAAGAAATAGCAACCACGCACGGAATCCAGGACAGATAAAATCCTCAGGAACAGTAATGGGAGTAGCGATACTGTGGTACCTTTTTAATCTCCCATCATCTTGCATAGGGGTGGAGTCCAGTCTGTCACTCAGGCCATAGCCAGTGAGGTCTCAATGTGGGCATGGCCTTCTCTTGAGGATTCTGGCAACTCCTGTATTCTTTCCTGGGGGTGAGAGACACCCATGACTTGATATTCCTGCTGACAAGATACATGGATCTACATTGACGGCAGCCAGAGCCTTGAACGGGGAGGAGTCATGTGGAGACCCATGCCACTTTCCACCTCCACTGGGTCCATAAGACATTCCACCGACTGCCCTGTGATCTTCCAGCACTTGGTGTCATTGCATGTGTTGCATAAGTCTGAAAAAAATTTACACACTGTTATTGGCTATATGGGTTAATTTCGTACTTATGGACGTGGTCTGGACTGGGCTGGCATGTTTTCTTAATATACAATTATTCTTCTATATAAAGCTTTTTTAAGACACATGAGTGTTTATGAATGTGCTTCTCTAGTCAACTCGAACTGACTCAGATACCATGAGGGCACAGGGTGGCTGTGTAGGGAAGGGGAGGAAAAGGGAACTGATAACAATGGAACACACACACACACACAACTTAGGGGCCGAATAACAGAAATATGGGTAGAGGGACACAGAAGACGGTGTGTATAAAGATATTAATTTATATATAATTTAGTAAGGGTGTGAGGGTTGAGGAAAGAGGGAAAAAACAGGAGCTGATATCAAAGGGGTCAAGTAGAATGATAGTGTTTAGAAAATGATGGTGGCAGCATATGTACAAACTCGCTTGATCTAATTGATTTATGGATTGTTATATTATCTGTCAGAGCCCCCATTAAAATGTGTTCTTTTTTCGATAACAACATAAACTCACTGCCATGGAGTCAATTTTGACTCAGTATAGAACACCCCCTGTGGTTTCCTCGCTTGCTATTCTTTAAGGAAACAGAAAAACTTTTCTTTCCCCTGCAGAGTGGCTGGTGGTTTCAACTATTGACTTTGAGGTTAGCAGGCACCATAGCACCATGATTCCTAAGGATGCTGATAGAAAGGGAGAACCTTGTGGAACATAATTTAAAATTCTTTAATTATCTAGACTTACTTAACTGGAAGAGTCCCAGAGACTATGACCCTGAGTTACTCTTCAAACCTTTAATTGAAACTGTCCCCTGAAGTCATCTTTAAACTAAATAACAATTTAGCTCTTAAAGGATTGCATCCTTGAGTATTGCAGTCTTTAAAAAATCAGCACAAATCTAAATGGGCTACAGATAAGTCAAAATATATGTGAGAGGGTTGTGGCAGAGAGATTAAGTAAAAAGAAAGGAAACACCTAGAATAGAAAGAACAAGAATGCTAATTCATATGAAGCGTGTGACCAATGTCACTGAACATTGTGTCCAGAAAGGGTTGAAATGGAACAGATTTTGCTTTGTATGTTTTCACATATCAAAATTAAATACTAGTAGAAAAAGAGAGAGACTCGCATCTGTTTGAGGCAGAATACCAAATACTGGGTTATATATAATGCTAAGTATTGAAATATTATCCCATTTTCATATGGCAAATATGGAAAGCCAAGGATGGAGTGAGGCATTCACAGGGGAGATGGCATTTGAATGATCCAGGAAAATGGCTAAAGAACATGCTCACTCCCGAGTGTTTCCACTGGGTTCGCAAACACATCAGCAAATGAATGTCAAATAACCCGTCTCACCCTCTAACTCAGAGCTGTGCAACCGAACTCTCTTCTATGATGAAAATGTTCCAGAGCAGTGATTCTCAACCTGTGGGTCGCGACCCCGTTGGGGGGGGGGGTCGAACAATGCTTTCACAGGGGTCATCCGATTCATCACAGTAGCAATATTATAGTTATGAAGTAGCAACAAAAATAATTTTATAGTTGGGAGGAGCACCACACATGAGGAACTATATGAAAGTGTCACAACATTAGGAAGGTTGAGAACCACTGTTCTAAAGGCATGACATCCAATCTGGTAGCTACTACATTTTATCAGGAAAGACCAGTCCATGGAAAGGGACATCATGCTCGGTAAAACTGAAGGTCCACAAGAAAAGAGACTGATCTTCAAGGAGATGGGCTGACACCATGGCTGCAACAATGGACTCCAACCTAACAACCATGGCGAGATTTGGCACAAGATCACGCAGTGTCCTCAAAGTAACATCCTTGATCTTCAGTCTTTTTAAGAGATCTGTTGTAGCACATTTAGCCAATGCAACGTGTCGTTTGATGTCTTGACTGATGCTTCCTTGAGCATTGATCTGGCTTAGGGTTTAAAAATTCCCCTTGGCTTCTCAATCATACAGGAGGCCCACACAGTGATCATCTTTCCTCACTACACAGAGTGTCATGCCCCACTCACATTGGTCTCCTTGCTGTTCCAGGAAGAAGCTTGGAGAACCCAATCACAAGGTCTTTTGCACTGACTGTCTCCTACCTGGAACACTTTGCCCACCACCAGATGGCCACTCCTGTGTCTTCCTGCCTTATTCAAGTACTGCACTGTCAATGAGATCTTCCTTGGCTGCGATGCACTACTTGCCCCAAGTTTCCCATCCAGCGCAGTTTAGTGAGAAAAATCTCACTGCTACCTGCCAGGGGGGAGCCTCGGCACTGGCATCTCAGAAAATGGAGCATAATCAGAACAGAAATGTGACCCTACCTCTCATGCTGAAAGGCTGCTAACTGCAAAATCTAAACCACCACACAACCAGCCACTTCTCAGGAGAAAGGCTGAAAGTTAGTCTCAGAAACCTACAGGGGAAGTTCTACCCTGTCTTATAGGGTCATTATGAGTCAGTATCAACTCTATGGCAGTAAATTTGCATTTGGGAGGGGGCGCGTTCTAAGGAGCTCTGGGTCACATACCCTGATCAATCCAACTGGCAGCTGCATCAGCTGGCTAAGGCTTCAAAAGACTGAGTAGGTAACCCAGAGCTCATTGCTGTTGGCAGAAACTTGTGGGGGGTCAGAAGGACTTGAGGTGATGGTGTCCTTCTCAGTGGCCTCAGATAATCTTCTCCCCGGTCTGGGCATCAGCATCTTCTTTGCAAAATGGGATGATTGCATTAGAGAACCACTAAACTCCTATATACCTGAGCAACCAGGAAGCAATTGTGAATCCTGGAGAGGAGCAAAGACTATGCTGGTGGCTCTGCAAATCTTGGGAAGCCTGGATCCGATGCGGCTGGAACTGTCCACTGCGAGGCACCAAGAATCCCGAGAGCTGTAGTTCAGGTCTCCCCCTTGCCTGTGTACCATGGAAGATTTAATAAATGTTCTCCTCATGCTACCTTTAGGATCCTTGGTGGCAAAGTGGCAAAATCCCTTCACATTGGCCTGTTAACTGCAGGGTTGGCAGTTCAAACGCACCTGCTGCATTCCTGTAGAAAGGGCAGCTTTCAACTCCCACAAAGAATTGTTGTTTCAGAAATCCACAAGGACAGTTGTATCCTGTAACTATGGGTCAGAACTGGCACAATAGCAGTTCGTGATTGAGCTTTAAACTACATTTGAGACTGGGGTCTATTGTGAATTCCCCTACCTGTCCATTGGGTGTCATGGGAAGAAAGTAGATAGGAGAAAAAAGGGTAGGAGGCAGTGAGGGAGGAGGGTAGAATGTACTGGAGTAACACATTCTGGCAGAAAATTGTGTGTATGTGTGTGTGTGTGCGTGTTCTATTGTAATTCACACAGATTATGGGTGGGGGAGGGAACTGAAAAAGTAAATATCCATGAAAAAGAAAAATTTTTCTCTTTGGTGATTTTCCTTTTGTTGAGCTAAGGGATGGAGAATGTACTGCATGGACGTGACCAGCCACTGGACCGGTGTGCTGTTAACACACCCTCCTGCCTTTGCATGCTGGGGGCCTCTCTGTAAACAGAAGTGACTTGTGACTTTTGATTTCCTGGGGCTCTAAAGAGAACCCGAGGATAGAAGTTCTAAATCGTGAACAAAGGAGAGACAAAGGGTTAATGACAGGACAGAATTTTGAAGTTTCATTGGATGAACACAGCGCCAGCATCCAACAAGCATGCCAAAGGCTGAACTCTGCCCGGAAGTAATGAATGAGCACTGCCTTTAGCCCGTGTCCTCACTCTCCCCGTCTCCTGCACTCCAAGCCAGCCTCACTAAGAGTAGTCAAAGGTGACATGGTGGTCCTTTCATCTCTCTCTGACCCCTCACGCTGCCTTCACCTCTATCCAATTTGCTTCATCCTTCCCCCTTCTCCCTGATCTTCCTCGTGGAAAGATCTAATTCATACTAACTGTTAAGAGCCAGTTAGCACACAAGAGAGGAGACATCTCCTTCCTCAGCCTATGCTTCAGAAAAGGAAACTCAGGTTTGAGCTCATTTGCCCAGCTGTCAAAGGTCCCATCACAGGCAGGACAATGATGTGAAAATTCAAGCAAGCAGCCCCAGAGCCAGAGCTCCTAACCCTCATCGACTGCTGTTCAAGTCCATGGGGTGGAGTGGTGAGAAGCTAACCAGAGACTGAGAGCCAAGGTAGATACCCAAGGCTTACATGCCTGGTTACTCACTCACTGCCATTGAGTCAATGCTGACTCATAACAACCCTATAGGACAGGGTAGAATTCCCCTGTGAGTTACTGAGGATGTATCTCTTTATAGGAATAGAAAGCCCCATCTTTCCCTTGTGCAGTGGCTAGTGGTTTTAAACTGTTGCACAAAGCATAACCATAACACCATCAGGACTCCAAAACATGCCAGGGCAATCAATGGTTCTGTGAGATCTCTCAGGATAGAGATATACCTCGGTCCTTGGCTACACACGAGAAAGCATTCAGGCCCAAGCCTAGTTTGTGATCCAAGTGAGTTTTATGAGAATTAGAAGAAGTTTCAGGTTTATACAGGCACCTGCAGGGCTCCTGAGAAGTGTGTTGCCTCCCTAGAAGCTGCTCTGAAAGTCATGAGGTCTGCTCAGTGATCTGCCTTTTCAATTACTCCACGAGGGGGGCGTGGTGGATGACCCTGGTTGAACTCATAGGTTGAATTCACCTGGCCTAGGTAGGCCAATTCAGGTGCAGCACCCACCCAGGTGTACCTCCCCTTCCTGGCTGGGAACATGAGCCTTTGAGCATGCTCAGTGTACCACTCGTTCATGGAAAAAAGACTCAGACTGCTGACCATGTGTAATGGATGCCTCAGTCCCTAAGCTAAACTACCTAATAGTTCCAAAACCCCACTGCTGTGTAGCATTCACGAACTTGGGCAGGAACACATCCTTACCATGAAGAATCCTGGCGGCCCAATGGCTAAGCACTTGGGTTTGGACTGCAGTCAGTGGCAATACAGGAGAAAAGGTCTTGCCATTGTAAACATTCCACTCCACTGCCATCAAACCCAAAGGACCTCTGGTGACATGGTGGGCTACTCACAGAGCTACTAATCGCAAAGTCAGCAGTTCGAACCCACCAGCTGCTCTGCGGGAGAAAGATGAAGCTATCTAGTCCTGTAGAGACATATCTCAGAAACCTACAGGGAAAATTCTACGCTGTCATGGGCTACTAAAAGAACAACCTAATCTGCCTTGGAAGAAGTCAGGCCAGAGTGCTCCTTAACAGCATATATGGCAAGACTTTGCCTCACAAATTTGTTGGACATATTGCCTGGAGAAGGACATCCTGCTTGGTAAAGTGGAGGGGCAGCTCAAAAGAGGAAGGCCCTCAATGAGGTGGATTGACACCATGGCTGCATCAATGGACTCAGGCAGAGAACAATTGTGATGATGGTGCAGGACCTTGCAGTACTTTGTTCTGTTGTGCACAGGGTCACTATGGGTCGGAACCCACTCGATGGCACCGGACAGCAACAACAACAAGTATACAAGATCACCATGAGTTGGAATCAACTCTATAGCAGTGGGTTTTGGGTCTGTCATGGACCCAATGCTGGCTCGTAGTGACCCAATCATGGGTTTCTGAGGCTGTAAATCTTCATGGGAGCAGAGGGCCTCATCTGTCTCCTGCCGAGCAGCTGGTAGGTGTGAACCCCTGACTTTGCAGTTGACAGTCCAACGCTTCCCTTAAAATACCCCCCAGGTCTCCTTTGGTAACGATTACAGGCTAGGAAACCCAGTGGGGGCATTTCTACTCTGTCACATGATGTCATCCTATGTCAGAATGGACTCAATGGCAACTAACACCAACCCCACCACTTTTACCTCCATCCCAACCTGTGCTAGGCTCTTTAAGGAATTGACTTTTTGCACTGCCACTGAGCGAGCTATGAGCACGCACGCCAACAAGTAACTTCTGGTCCTCAACTAGGGATCAGCTGCACATGTAAGGATGTGCTTCTAAGGTGGAAGGAAGTAAAGAGAGGGGATTTGGAAGCAAGAAAAGCCAGGCAGCAGGAGACACTTAGGCAAACCCCTTTCCTAGTCCAACTTAATTAGCATATCACAGATCCTGGCTAAGAGGTGATGCTCAAAGAAGAATTGTTGACTAAATGCACAAGGGAAGGAACAGAATAAGTGAACAAAGAAATGACCTCATGACCAAATGGACTCACAGTTCCGACCCTGCTCTTCTTCTTCCAGGTTCCTCTCTAGTTGCTAATGGTATTTGCTCGACCTCTCACAGCACAAAAGGAGCCCTGGTGGCCTAGCGGTTATGCAGTGGGCTGCTAACCACCAAATCAGCAGTTCTAAATTAGCAGGCATTTTGAAGGAGAACAAGCTGTATGCTCCTTTAAAAAATTACAGTCTTGGGAAAGCACAGTGGCAGTTCTACCCTGGCCCATAGGGCTTCTCTGAGTCTGACTCGACTGGACAGCAGTGAGTATGGGTTTGGTTTGGTTTTCACAGGTACACCGATCCATTGGGGGTCTTGGTAAATTGCACACGCTGGTTCAGTGGACCTTGTGTAGGGCTTGAGAATTTGCACTTCTAACAAGATCCTGATGTTGCTAGTCCGTGACCATGTTTGGAGTGGCAAGGCTCTGGACTACCTGGGTCTTCCTGGTGGCTGCTGTCACAGCTCAAGGTCCCAAGAGAGCAGCGCTACTCATTTCCCTGGAATGATTTGGACTGTGCTTCCCCAGCCATTTCATCAAGGTTTTTGTCTATTTGTTCCATGGCACTGAAAAGTTTGGACCTGACATATGCAGCTCAGGCTGTATTATCTATCTTCTCTGCCCTCTTGGATTGGAGATGGATCACCTATGAAGCGATGAGGGTAAGAAGGGTTGGGTGTCCCCGGGTAATGTGAACAGTTAGCACGCTCAACCACTGCTGATGAAAAGGTTTGTGGTTCAAATCCAAGGTCCCTCAGAAGAAAGGCCTGCTGATTGACTTCTGAACGACCAGTCGTTGGAAGCTCTGTGGGGTCCTGAGGTGCTGATCCACATAGGGTCACTGTGAGTTGGAATGGACTCCTAGGCAATTGGTTTAGTAAGCAGCACAAAGAGGAAACTCCTTGGTGAGTTGGGGGACACAGTAGCTGAAACCATGGGCTCCAACATACCGCCTCTGAGGCTGGCAAAGGACCGGGCAGTGCTGCCTTGTGTTGCAAAGAAGGTCCCTGTGAGGTCAGAATGACTGGACAGCACTAACAACAACAATGGATGTCAGGGCCCTTCACTTCCCCAGACCACTGACTAGGTTCAAAGACCCGCATGCTAGTATAGTTTCAGTTAGACGTGTTTAGAAAAATAATGTTTTCAAAAGTAGAATCTTGGTTTATATTTTACAGAGCATCCACAATTAGAACTCTTAAGGTCCACCGGAACCTGCTTAGGGTCCCCTCCACTTGCTCAAATGTACCTCTATACTAATTCACCACTGTTGAGTTGATTCTGACTCATATTGATCCTATAGAAGAGGTTAAAATTTCCCCTGTGGGGTTTTTTTTGTTGTTGTTTTTTAAAAACAATTTATTAGGGGCTCATACAACTCTTATCACAATCCATACATATACATACATCAATTGTATAAAGCACATCTGTACATTCTTTGCCCTAATCATTTTCTTTTTTTTTCTCCTCTTTTCTTTTTTTTTACATTTTATTAGGGACTCATGCAACTCTTATCACAATCCATACATATACATACATCAATTGTATAAAGCACATCCATACATTCCCTGCCCCAATTATTCTCAAAGCATTTGCTCTCCACTTAAGCCCTTTGCATCAGGTCCTCTTTTTTTTCCCCTCCCTCCCCGCTCCCCCCTTCCTCATGTGCTCTTGGTAATTTATACATCATTATTTTGTCATATCTTGCTCTATCCGGAGTCTCCATTCTCCCCCTGTGGGTTTTTCTGAAACTGTATCTCCTTATGGGAATAGAAAGCCTCCTCTTTCCCTGCAGCTGGTGGGTTCAAACTGCTAACCTTGTCTTTAGCAGCTCAGGACTGACTTGTATCTCTATGAAACCAAAATCTACCTCACTGCCAGGTAGGCGATGCTGACTCATAGTGACCCTATCAGGCAGAGTAGATCTGTCCCTGTGAGTTTCTGAGACTGTAACTCTTTATAGGAGTGGACAGACTCTTCTTTCTCCCTCGGAGCGGATGGTGGTTTCAAACTGCTGACTTTGCTGTTAGCAGCCCAACGTGTAAACACTATGTCACCAAGGCTCCTTTTGTAGCCCTATAAGTAGATAAACATTTCTCTTATATCTGTGTTTCAACCAAAGGCAGGGCTATAAAGGAAAAGAAGGCCACGAGTGTCAAGAATGATTTGAAAATGTGGAGTTCCTTGGGGTAAGGAAATACATACTTGTGTATATACATGGAGTTCTGGTGGCAAGAGTGGTCAGGAGTTGGGCTGTTAATCTCAAAGTCAGCAGTTTGAATGACCAACTGCTCCTCTGAAGAAAGAGGAGATTTTCTACTCCCCTAAAAAAAAGAGGACCTGATGCAAAGGGCTTAAGTGGAGAGCAAATGCTTTGACAATGATTAGGGCAAAGAATGTGCGGATGTGCTTTATACAATTGATATATGTATATGTATAGATTGTGATGAGAGTTGTATGAGCCCCTAGTAAAATGTTTATTACAAAAAAGAATTATAGTCTCAGAAACCCACAAGTGCCATTTTATTCTGTCCGATGAGGCCTGTGAGTTGCAATGGACTTGATGGCAGTGAGGGCATATAAATAAACAGACACCCAACTCGAATTTAGGACTTCCCCTGCTCCCTCAGCCCCCCTGGGCATCTGCATCTGCAGCCATGGACCTGGCCTTCTGTGAAGAACCCATTAGAGCACTGCCACAAAGAGAATGAGTATCCTCTGTGTCAGTCCATTACCCTGCCAACGTTCAGGCTGGAGCCAACACCCTTGGTCCCCCAGACAAGCAGGCTCAACATCCCCATGATGTGTTTGCATGACACAGGCCATTCATGCAATGCCCTGCATCTGCTCTATTTAATGCACTATCACCAGCAAGTCTACATGGGTGGTAACTCTGAAAACCTCGCCCAAACAGCTGGCTTCACCAAAGCGTATGGAGTCATGCGGAGTCGTGCACTAGTTCGACTCTGCACTGGTTGCACCTTGGCATTGCCCAGGGGGCTGTCGCACTGACCGTGACCCGAGTCCTGCTCCCACTGAGCCTTGCTTCATTGGTCTGGGATGGGGCCAGGCCAATGGGAGGCTTGAAAGCTCCTAAGGGATTCCAAAGTATGACCAAGGATGAACACCACTGCCTTTGGCCATCACACCCGGGAAGCCCCTTGGAACTTTGCCACTCAAAGTTCAATAGGTCAAGGAACCAGCTTGTTCCATGCTAATGCCATCGAGTTGATGCTGACTCACAGTGACCCTATAGGACAGGCTAGAACTGCCTCTGTGGGTTTCCCAGACTGTCACTCTTGACAGGAGTCGACAGTCTCATATTTCTCCCAAGGAGTGGCTGGTGGTTTAGGACTACCGACCTTGTGGCTAACAGCCCAAGAGTACCAGGGCCTCTAGAACTGCAGGATCCCAGGCCCCACCCTGAACCCACAAAATCAGAATCTGCCCCACACCCCAATTTCCAGGAACCTGGGTATGTGCATGCATGTGAAAGTTTAAGAAATACTGCCTTAGAAACCATTACTTTCCTGATCAGCCTCCTCCTGCCAGGGGTGTAGAAATGGAAGCCCATTTGGCCATGCTCCCCTAGAAGCATTTTGAGGTTCCAGTGCTCCTATATCCTGACTGTCATCCAGATTTCCTTATTCTTATCTGGACTGTTGTCACTGCAAAAGGGTATTGGTGAGTTCTCAGTATGAACAGCTCCAAATTAGGACTAGAGACACAGCTCCCATTTCAGAGTAGTAGAATCCACCACAGTTTACTGTAGAATTTCTGGCTTTTACTGGCTTGGGGTAGGGTCTAGTGGGAAATGTGTTTCAGCAAGAGCCATATGTAATCTGGATGTACACAATGAGTTTGTCTTGAGATATATTTATGCCTGAGGTTGTTATGCATTCTCTTTATATCCCATGCAACGTTAAACTTTTTGAAAATTTATATTTGCTTTTTATTACCCAGACCTATAAGTGATTTATAGCTGGGTCTGATGGATTGGAATCCGATGGCCAAGCCTGTATTAACCATGGGTCCTGGTGACCATTAGGCACTTCTTTCCATGAATGATATTTTCACCTGAGTGAATGCATTCACGACTTTTGTTCTCTTAAGATAAATAACCAGGTGGGTATCATTTTGCTTTGCTGGCACTTCCTTGTGCTGTTTTAAGTTCACCCAGCAATTTTTAAAAAGAGAGACATATTGAAGCTGTCATACACTGAATAATTCATGTGGAAAAATTTGGGGGAGAGCTAAGTAGAGGTGACTCGTGGTGCAGTCTTACTTACTGCTTGTTAGAAGGCACTGAGATCTTGTATTATATAAACACTAGAAACCAGAAGAGAGGAAATGGTGGCTCCATGGCAGAATTCTCACTAGTCATGTAGGAAATTTGGGTTTGATTCTTGGCCAGTGCGCCTCCTGTTACAGCTACCACCTATCTGCTAGTGGAGGCTGGCATATTGCTATGATGCTGAACAGATTTCAGCAATATTTTCAGCCTACAGACAGACAAGGAGGAAAGGCATGGTGACCTCCTTCCAGACATCAGCCACTGAACTCCCCCCCCCCCAGCTGACAAGGGGTCAAATCTACAACCCACCAAAGGAATGGGGCAGGACCAGTGGGCATTGAGTTCTGTAGCGCATGGAGCTGCATGAGTCAGGAGCTGGCTGACTTGAAGGCAATGGTCCACAGCACTCTAGGAACGCAGTGGTTGGAGCACATAGGCGTCCTTCATGTGGCCCCATGATCATCAAGCCTTAAGTCATGCAACCAACTCTGGGAAATGAAAGATGCCCGGGGTACCAGGGATATTTGAAGGACCTGGTGTAAATTGGTTAAGCCCAGGGGAGTTCTGGAAACCACCGAGGTAAGCTTCCTGCTGAAACCACTAACTTAGCTCCAGTGCGAGTGGATGGGTGTCTGCGCATGTACCCAGCCACCATTAGTGCGTTTTTTTTTGTTGTTGTTGTTGCCGTTCACGTCCGTAGAGTCGATGCCGATTCACAGTGACCCTATATGACAGGGTAGAATTCCCCCTGTGAGTTTCTCACACTGTGACTCTTTACGGGAGTAAAAAAAAAGCCTCATCTTTCTCTTGAGGAGTGGCTGGTGATTTTGAATGGTTGATCTTGCCATTAGTCCATTGCATAACCAGGTGCCATCAAATTGATTCCAACTTAATGCCACTCTATGTACAGCAGAAGAAAACATCACGCTGCCCTGCGCATTTCTCACAGCCATTCCTATATTTGAGCCACTGTGTCAACCCATCTTTTGGAGGTTTGTCCTCCTTTTGCCTTGACCAAGCATGCTGCCCTTCTCCAGGGACTGGTCCCTCCGGATAACACCCAAAGTACATGAAATCAAGTGTCACCATCCTCGCTTCTAAGAATCAATCTGACTGTAGTTCTTCCAACATAGATTTGTTTGTTCTCCTAGAAGTTCCTTGGTGTATTCAATATTCCTCACCAGGACCATATTTCAAATGCATCAGTTCTTCTCGTGGGACTTCCTTATGCATTTTCCAGCTTCCACATGAAAATAATCATGCCTTGGGTCAAGATGCTCCTGAGTTCTTAAGGTGACAAAGTCACATTGTTTTTTGAAAAAAAAATTTTAATAGGCCTTTTGCAGCAAATTCACCCAATGCAATTTATCCAGTGATTTCTTGACAGATGTTTCTATGAGCCTTGGTTGTGGATGGGTCCAAGTAACATGAAATGCTTCACCATTTCAATCTTTTCTCTGTTTATCATGTTGCTTATTGGTCCAGTGGTGAGGACTCTTGTTCTCTTAATCTCGAGTTGTAATCCTTACTGAAGATTATCATCTTTTCTTTCTTTCTTTTTTTTACATGTTATTAGGGGCTCATACAACTCTTATCACAATCCATACATTTACATACATCAGTTGTATAAAGCACATCCATACATTCTTTGTCCTAATCATTTTCAAAGCATTTGCTCTCCACTTAAGCCCTTTGCATCAGGTCTTCTTTATTTCCCCCTCCCTCCCTCCTCCCCCCTCCCTCATGAGCCCTTGATAATTTATAGATTGTTATTTTGTCATATCTTGCCCTATCCGGAGTCTCCCTTCCCCGCCTTCCCTGCTGTCCGTCTCCCAGGGAGGAGGTCACATGTGTATCCTTGTAATCAGTTCCCCCTTTCTAACCCACTCACCCGCTACTCTCCCAGTATCGCCCCTCACACCCCTGGTCCTGAAGACATCATTCACCCCGGACTCCCCTTGCCTCCAGCTCCCACATGCACCAGTGCACAACCTCTGCCCCATCCAGTCCCGCAAGGTAGAATTCGGATCATGGTAGTTGGGGGGAGGAAGCATCCAGGATCTGGAGGAAAGCTGTGTTCTTCATCGGTACTACATCGCACCCTGACTGACCCATCTCCTCTCCTAAACCCCTCTATGAGGGGATCTCCAGTGGCCGACAAATGGGCTTTGGGTCTCAACTCTGCACTTCCCCCTTCATTCACTATGGTATATATATATATATAAATTATTTTTGCATGATGCCTTATACCTGGTCTCTGTGGCACCTCGTGATCGCACAGGTTGGTGTGCTTCTTCCATGTGGGCTTTATTGCTTCTGAGCTAGATGGCTGCTTGTTCACTTTCAAGCCTTTAAGACCCCAGACACTATCACTTTTGATAGCCAGGCACCATCGGCTTTCTTCACCACATTTGCTTATGCACCCGTTTGTCTTCGGCGATTGTATCATGGAGGTGTGCAGCCAATGATATGATTTTTTTTATTTGATGCCTGATAACGGATCCCTTTGGGACCACGTGATTACACAGGCTGATGTGTTCTTCCATGTTGGCTTTGTTGTTTCTGAGCTAGATGGCCACTTGTTTATCTTCAAGCCTTTAAGACCCTAGACACTATCTCTTTTGACAGCCGGGCACCATCAGCTTTCTTTACCACATTTACTTGTTCACCCGCTTTGGCTTCAGCAGTTGTGTCGGGAGGATGAGCCTGGTAGAGTTCCAATTTAATAAAAGAAAATATTCATGCAGTGAGGGAGTGCTTGAGTAGAGGCCCAAAGTCCTTCCACCATCTTAATACTAAACCTATAAATATAGACACATAGATCTATTTCCCCATCCTCATATATATATTTGTATGTACATGTCTTTGTCTAGACCTCTATAAATGCCCTTTGACCCCTAGGTCTTTCTTCCATCTCCCTTGACTTTCCTCCTGCCCTACTATCATGCTCCGTCCCCTCCTAGGTTACAGCTATACCTCTTCTTTACATAACCTTACCTTTGATCATTCCCTACCAGGCCTGTCACTCCCCCCTCACTACCATTTTGGGTCCCATGTTGTTCCCTTGTCCCTGTGTTTGTTAACACCATCTCCTTACTCCCCCCCCCATTTCTACCTATCCCAAGTCCACCCCGGAACTGTCGGTCCCATGTTTTTCCTCCAGATAGTTCATCCAGTCTGTCTTATTTAGACCGACCTGTGGAGACAATAATATGCATGAAAACAAGACAGAGGAAAACAAAGCAACAGTATACAACCAGACAACAAAACAACAAAAACAAACCACTGAGAAAGAACAGAACAAAACACATCAAGAAAGGAAAGCTTGTAGTTAGTTCAAGGATCGTTTGTTGGCCCTTAGGAGTGTTTTCCAGTCCAGTCTGTTGGGGCACCACGCCCTGGCCCCAAAGTCGACTTTCAGCATTCCCTGGGGACCTTGCCACTCCCATTCCCTTGCTGTTCCGCTGCACTCCCCCAGTGCTTTGCCTCGGTATGGTGGGATCAGGTCAGGTGCAATTCCCACACTGTGTCTCCGGTGCTGTCCCCTGTATCGTCCTTGGACACTGAGGGGCATCATGTCTCATAGTGGGGCCAGCCATGTTGTTCTCTCTGTAGATTGGCTGCTCTACTCAGGAATATCATCCTCACGGCCTGGTGGGCCAGGCTGTGCTCCACTCTCTCCTCCTCCCCCTTCATCTGCTCCCGGGTGCTCTGATCAGATATGTCCATCTCCTGGAGCTGCAGAATCAATGTCGTCCTTTGAAACAAATTCTTCTCGGGGGAGGGGCAGGAATCCACTTAATTTTTGGCGCTGGGGCCAGCCTCCCAGAACTCTCCACTGGTTCCTCACTCCACGCCGGGATGTTGCATTCACACCTTGCGGCACTGGGTTGAAGTCTGGTCCCACTTTCCCTGTGGAGATATAAACAATACCCTCCCCTTGGGTGGGTTAGTGCCCCATGCCCCCACTTCCCTTTTCTTCCTTATATTCATCCTTTTGTTTTCCTTTCCCCACCTCCTCCACCATTGTCTACCATGTGCATCCCTGGTTTTGGTCTGGTCTCTGCCATACTACACAGTCTTCACCCCAAAAATGTTTGTATACAGTAGCTTTTTCCCCTATGCCACTTTTGATTTTTTTTTAATACTTACCTCAGTGGGCTCATATTGTACTTGTCCTTTTGTGCCTGACTTACTTCGCTTAGCATGATTTTCTCCAGGTCTTCCCATGCTGCTATGTGCCTCATAGAAGACTATCATCTTTGAACTTCATCAGTAAGTGCTTCAAATCCTCTTCCCTTGCAGCAAGCAAGGTGAGTCGCCTGCATATCTCAGGCTGTTCTCAAGTCTTCCTCCAATCCTGAAGTTTCCAATTCAGCCATTCAAAACTCAAAACTGCTCAATGCCATGGAAGTCAAGTCAATTCTGAATAGAGCAACCCTATAGGCCAGGGAAGAACCTCCTGGAAGGTTTCCAAGGCTGTAATCTTTGTGGCAGCACATGGTCACATCTTTCTCAATCGGGATAGCTGGTGGATTCCACACACTGCTCTTCTGGTTGACAGTGAAGTGCTTAACCAATACCTTACCTGGGTTCCAAGTGTGACCTAGCAGCCACAGTTTTCTTCAGAGACTAAAGGGGTTGTTAGGTGTGAATTCTCGGCCCACGGTGGTCCAGCAGACCTGCTCACTATTTGCCCAAGTGCAAAATCCATCAAGGGGATGCATTATCATTACTTTTTAAATCAAGTAACTGACGCAAGTGTAACAGCAACCCTGCTTTCTAATATCACCCTGGTTTTGATAAATGTGTCCCATTCCTTGAGGACTCTTCCAAATTCTTAAATATCCCGCAGCTCAGTCCCTGATGTCTGGCTGTAACAAAATGTGTAAAGGGAGACCAAATGTCAATAAACTCCCCCTGTCTGCCTCAATTCATCACATAATCAGCTCCAAGGTAAATGCATGGCAAGTCAGTTACGCGCTGGCGGAGAGGGGAAGGGGCTGGGCTGAGCCCCTTTCAGGTTTGTCTTCTGATGGAGCTGACCAAAAGGACTTCTTATTTCAGCCTATTAAGAGACTGAGAGGTTGGGTCCCCCCGCCCCATTTTTCTTTTCTTTTCCCTTTTTGCCCCTTTCCCCTTGGAGGGACAGCCTACTCTGCTGTTCTAGCAGGGTTGTCTGCTTTATGCTTCACTCTCCACTCTATTAAATCACCTTTACTCTCATTAAATACAGGTCTTCAGGGTGGTCAGAGAGTTTTGCTCTGAGGGATAATGTTATAATGAGGACGGCGTGTATGAAAAATAATTTTTTAGCTCAATTCCAGGCAGACCACGGGGAAGCATGAAATGGGGATGGGGAGAGGTGTACCTCACTTTAGACAAGAGCCAGGCTTCTGAGGGGGCAGTCTTGACCTGGAAGGCTGCAGAAGGCTTCTTTACCTCACTCACTCACTCACTCACTTACTCACTCACTCATTCATTCAACCAGCTTGCTGCTTACTTATAAAGTGCCAGACCTTGGGACTCTCTCACTGAACAAAAGAGATAAAAATCCCCCTTCCCTCAAGAAGCTTCCATACACAGAGACATTCAAACCCCTCCTAGGGAATGTGTTTAAAGTCCAATTTACACAAAAGCAGGAGAAGAGGCTGATGTGAGGGGTTTCAGACACGCACACACGCACGTTCATATATGACTTCCATTGCAGTGACAAAGTGTAGTACTCTTCCAGGAGACACTATTCGTTGGAGTTAAATCACTTTTATTTTTCTTATGATCTCTCTCTCTCTCTCTTTTTTTTCTTTCTGAGAGCAATTGCCCTTGGAAGTGATTAGCTGTTATCACTCTCTAGCCTTTTCCTGCCTAGATAGGAGGGGCCTCTAGGGCTGCTAAAAGCCAGAAAAGTCCCAAAAAGGCAGCAACAAGAGAGGCAGAGGGCAATTGGGGCCAGTGTTTTTCATCTGAGTCTCTGGGGGGCCAATTTTTAAATATGCAGAATACACACACACACACACACACACACACACCACACACTGCCCCTCTGCCCTACCCAAGATGGTCCTACTAAATAAGGATCCTACCCCACCATCTGTCCGAGACCCCCTTGAACTGGTCCTTTCCATGAAACAAGCCAGGGCCATTGAAAGTGACTCTTTAGGCAAAAGACCAGTGACTTAGGTTTTCCAAACCAGGACAAAGCCCATTTGTTAAGCACTTGCATATTAACCAAAAGGTTGATGCTTCAAACCTACCCACAGGTTCCTAGGAAAGCAGGCCTGGCAATCTGTTTCTGAAGGGCACAGTCCTGAAAAGGATCCCTGGTGACATATTGTCCTGCTAGCCATAAGGTCAGTAGTTCAAAACTACCAGCTGCTCTGAGAGAGAAAGCTGAGGCTTTCTACTGTACAGATATATAGTCTCAGAAACCTACCAGGGCAATTATACTCCATTGCCATGAGTCAGAATTGACTCAATGGCAGTAAGTGAGTGGATGGGCTGGAATTGATTGGACACCAACTAACACCAAGAACAACTATTTTGGGCGGCAGTGCCATTCTTCTGCTTTATCTAGAATCTGAACTCTCAGCGTCATTAACAATTTAGACAACAGAAAAATAATAATAAACTACAGAAGGATAAAGAAAAGCTAAAGAAGCTACTTCTGTTTGGGGTTTAGTTGTGTGTTTTTTAGCAGAAAATATGAAATATGAAGGAGCAGGGACTTGCTGAACTTAAATATAAGCCTATATTTCAACCCCAAGTCTTTCTTGCCAAAAAATAATGTCCCATAATAGGAACGGCCTCTGGACTGCCAAGAAAGCATGGCTTCTGTGTTGGATCAGATCAAGGAGATAGCTATAATGCCCTGTACTAAGATCACAAAAGAATGTAATGCAGTGCCTTGTACGCAAAAGGTTTTCTAAGAGTCTTCAGGGGGCTGTGCTACAGCCTAAATAGGCTGAATTGCAGCCTAAAACAGACAGGGATCCATTTCAAAGAGATGTGGGGACATGGCTTTCATAAAATGGAGTGCATCATGTAATCCAATGCAAGGGAAACCCAGTAAGTTTGGGAAGGAGCTTCATTGGCTTGGACTAAACAGCCAGAGATAGTGCCACATAAAAAGAAGGAAGACGATTGATAAAGCAACCCAGACATTATGTGGAAAAGGAAAAGGGACTTAGAAGACAATCAAAAGCTATAAGGAACCTCTCTCAGGGAGAAAGTCCTGTGGCTTCAACTTGTGTGCTCTGGGGGATATTCGGCAGTCACATAGAAAATTGTGTATTCAATTTAATCCCTTTAAGGGATTTTGTCAATGGGCCGTCATCCCAACTATCCTGACAAAAAAATCTATCTTGAAAATCACCCTGCTGTGAGGAAGCTAAAGGTAAGCACATGATACGATCACATGGAGGAAAATTGGGGAGCCAATGCAACAGCAAGAACCCAGGCCCTAGACCTAGGAACCAAAGCAAACCCATCTTGCCCGTCTCACTGCTTGAGCAGCTTTGGCCAATGCCATGTGGAGTAGAGATGAGCTGCCTTGGCCAAGCCTTCCTCAAATTACAGAATTGTGAGCAAATAATACACTGAGTGGGATTGAAAGTCACTAAGCAGCAATAGGTAAGTAAAACATAAGGGCCTAACAGTATCTATCTGTAAAGAGTCTTTGGCAGCTGGTATATGGAAGACCCAGGCCCTGATTACTTCCCATAAACACATATTCTTTATCATAGCCACGGACGCTCATGGAAACATTAAAGTTGTGCTTGGGAGAGGAAAAGGCAGGTTAAGAACCGAGAAAGCCCTTTTGGACCCTGCGCACCGGGGAACAAGGTCGCGAGCAGGAACTGCTACTGCTATTTCTCCTGTGGTCCCTCTCTGAGAGGAGTTTCCTGGAGCCTCCAACAGCGCCATGCTGGGGCAGAGCGTGCGGAGGTTCACCACCTCTGTGGTCCAGAGGAGCCACTATGAGGAGGGCCCTGGGAAGAATTTGCCATTTTCGGTGGAAAACAAGTGGCCGTTACTGGTTATGATGACCATGTACTTTGGGTCTGGATTTGCTGCACCTTTCTTTATAGTAAGACACCAACTGTTTAAGAAATAAGGATGCTTAAATGATATGTGAAACAGATGAGAAGAGCATTGTATGAAGTCCAACCTCTAAAAATTGATCAAGCTCTGTTGAACTTAATAGCATACTGGCTATGTTTGTAAATAAACTTAATACATGAAAAAAAAGGAACTGAGAAAGATGGTCATGTGACCTGGATATTGCTCAAACACTCCATTCTCCTAGGTCTCTTGGAAAAAGTAGAGGGATGAGAACCCAAAGCTGTAAACATTGTGTGGATTAGAAACGAGTTAAGTTTTGGGTGAGGGCTGAAGGCCCATGTTGGTAAAATTATTTCTGTGGGATTTTCTAGAACCAGAGCTGCTCTGAGGCCCAGACTGGAGAGAATGTCATGGTCATTACCCTTGTATGCTTTATTTTGGCTGAGTCCCTCCCCCATCATGTGTCAGGGATCACCCAGCGCCCCCTTCTCAGCCCTGATACACGGTGTTGCCAAAATGGCTCAGAGATGTTAAGCAATCTGCTCTAGGTCACGTGGCTCAAGGTCAGTAACAGAGCCAGACAATGAAATGCAAGAAAACTGACTCCTATGCCCAGACCTGGGACAAATCTAACTCTCTGACAGAGCTGGGTAGAAGCCCCCAAACATCCATCTCGTGTGTGTGCGTGTTTGTGTGTGTCTGTATCCACGTGTATATGTTTGGTTTATTTTTCATCAACATAATTAGAGTACTTTCTATCCAATTAAAAATTGAATTAAACCACGGTTGGTGTTTTACAATTTGCACAAGTACCTTTATGAACTATCATGGTTTACTTTCTTTCATGGGGAGGCAGCTCCAAGCTTCAGACCTCCCCAGGTGAGGTTCTACATTCAGACCAGAGTCAGAGGAAAGGATTGATCAGAAAGAGTCAGTTCACTGAATGAGGTTCCTTGGAAAAGGAAGCCCAAATGGCCCTTAAACTCACGGCCATCAAGTCAATACTAGCTCATATTGAGGGACCATGTAGAACAGGATCCTATGGTACAGGGTAGCTCTGTCCCTGCGAGTATCCAAGACTAACTCTATGGAAGCAGAAAGCAACATCTTTCTCCCACAGACCTGATGGTAGTATCAAACTACTGGCCTTTGGGATGTCACCGCAAATTGTAACCACTATGCCACAAGGGCCCTTAGTCAATATAAAAGGTCTGGCAAAATGTAGAGCCAGATGTTATATACTGCAAATGGCTGAACAAAGGCTGGCTTTCTTGTGGGGTCTTCTGCTATTGGCTGGTCATCTGTTGTGGCCCTCCTCCTTTCAGGGATGCACATTCTGGCACTTTTATCAACCACGTCCCAGTGCCCCAGATTTCATGCTGTGCTCTTGTCTCAGACCCCAAACTTGAGTCTATTAGGTAATTGTGAGCATAATGTGAACATTCTTCCCCCAGCCATTTCATTCTCTCCTTTATCTTGGCTCTCATCCATTGGTAAGGAACTGTGTCTTAGTCTGCCCTTCCACTTCCTTTGTGCTAAGGAGGTAGAGAGGGAAAACTTGTCTCTACTTCTCTTTTGCAGAAGAACTTCTGCATATCCCTCCATTATCACCCCATTTCCCTTTGCCAGTCTCTGAGGAGCTATAAATGTTTCATCACTATTAATTAGCTTTAGTGATATAATGGGATACTGCTACCACCAGGCAAGTAGTTCAAACCCACCAGCCTCTCGACAGGAGAAAGATGAGGCTTTTTGCTCCGCTAAAGATTCACAGCTCCAGAAACCCACGGAGGCAGTTTTACTGTGCTCTACAGGCTCACTATGAGTTGGAATCAATTAGATGGCAGTGAGTTTGTTTGTTATGGTTTGGTTTGATTTGGTTTTCTACCATCGTGTTATCAACTCTAAGATGGGTAAGAGTAGGCCACAGACCTCAGAGCCCTCTATCTTGTGTCCCCCAGCTTTTGCACTCAACAGTGACTTGTCTTGCACTGCTTCTTCCTGCAGCTCTGCACTTTTACCTGAGGCGCCGGGTACTACTGCCGAGTAACAAAGTCCCCCAACGCAGTGACTTAAAACACCAGTTATTTTCTCATGCTGACAGATTCTGTGGGTCAGCAATTCAGACAGGGTCCAGTGTAGAGTCTCAGCTGGGAAAACACAGAGACTGATGTGGCTTGATATCTGGGTGGATTTGTTGAAGAACTGTGGGAAGAACAGATTATCGTATGTGATAGTGACTTGATGGTTGCATCATGAGGGTTCCTTCATTCACATATCTGCCTCCCCTCTGCCCGCCTAGGCTAGGAGGACTCTCAGCTGCGTATCTATAGGTGGTCTCTCTATGTAGCTCAAGCTTCTTCGCAGCAGCAGCATAGTGAACACAGGATCATTGGATGTCTTACAAGGCAGCTGAAGGCTCAAGTCCAAGTTAATAACGCAGCAACTGCATGGCCTGGTCATCAGCATCACTTAATTACATTGTATTCTATTGTTTGAAGCTGACACCAGCTAACTCATCTACAAATAGAAAAGACCCAGATCCCGCCTTATGGTGGGAGGAGTGTCTAGATTAGGTGGCAAAGGGTCTATTGATTGAGAGAGATGGCTGGCCACCATCTTGGAAAATTCTATCTCACCCAGTCCGGCCTCTGGTACAACAATTTATATCTTCCTACCTACCCTTCAATGGCTGATGCCTCCTCAGTCCTCCTCCTAAAACCCCTATCTCCAGGAAGCATTCTCTGATTACCCCCGTCCACCTTATCCCCAATTTTATCTCCATCATTTCTATTTAACATCACAGAGTAGAATAGTGGTTGTGGTTTGAGGTGGTAATAGTTAATATTATGAGGCAGAGTGACCATGCTCACCTACCAGTTATCAACCTGTGGCTCACAACCCCTTTGGGGGTCCAACGACCCTTTCACAGGGGTCACCCAATTCATAACAATAGCAAAATTACATTTATGAAGTAGCAACAACGATAATTTTATGGCTGGGGGTCACCACATGAGGAACTGTATGAAAGGGTCGTGGCATTAGGAAGATTGAGAACCACTGTGCTAGCACATTGTCAATGAGTCAAGCCTTACTCAGAGTGATCCTATAGGACAGGCTAGAACTGCCCCATAGGGCTTCCAAAGACATCCATCTTTACAGAAGCAGCCTGCTGCACCTGCCTCCTGTAGAGAAGCTGGTAGATTTGAACCACCAACCTTTTGGTTAGTAGTCAATTACTTCACTACTGTGCCACAAGGCTCCTTCATATCAAAATCTTAGGACGCTTTATAAGTAGCACCCAAAGGAGTCCTGGTGGCATGATGGGTCACATGTTGGGCTGCTAACCACAAGGTCAGCAGTTTAAAACTACCAGACACTCTATGGGACAAAGGTGAGACTTTTTAGTCCCATAAAGAGTTCCAGTCTCTAAAACCCACAGGGGAAGTGCTACCCTGTCCTATAGGGTCACTGTGAGTCGATAGGGATTCGACAGCAGTGAGGTTGTTTGTTTGTTAGATTCGTTGGTTGATTTGTTTCATGGCTGAGGAAAGTGGAACCCAGAGAGGTGAGATTCCTTGCCAAGGATATACAGTGAATGACTGGCAAAGCCAGGATGGGAACCCAGCCCACCCGCTCTGGAGTCTGGCCCACCCCGACTTTTGACCCAGCCTCTCAGGAGCTCTGATTTATCGCGAGTAATTTTCCCTGAGCCTGACTAAAACCAATGCGCTATACTCCTCGCCCCGACCACCATCCTTGGCATGGTGCTGAACTCAGCCAACACTCAGGGGCTGATTTCTAAATGGACTCCAACCCCCAACCCCAGCACTGACCATGTTCCCAAGAGCCTGCTGACCTCAGACAGTCCAGAACTAGGCTCTGGGTAGAGCTTTAAAAATTGCTTCCGGAGATTTTTCCCTGGCAGAGCCCCTGAAGCAGGGCAGGTCCTGAGGGAACATGTCAAGGCATGTTGTGTTTAGGTGCCCTCCAGTTGATTTTCTATGCATGCTACCCACATGTGACAGAGAGGACTTTCTCATTGTGGAGAGTGGGGTTAGGCTGTTATCTCTATCGGAGCAAATCTTCCTCCTGAGTGGGCTCAAATCATCGCAATGTCAGGGCTCCTTTAATTGGCTGCATAAAAACTCACCCAACCCTCTGCCAGCGAGTCGATACCGATGCACAACAACCCTATAGGGCAGGGTAGAACTGCCCCTGTGGGTTTCTGAGCCGGTAACTCTTCATGAGAGTAGGAAGCCCAGTCTTTCTCCCTAAGAGTGGTTGGTGATTTCGAACTGCTGATCTTGCCAGTTAATAGCTCACCTCATAACCCCTATGCCACCAGGTCTCCCTTAGACCCTCCAAATAATCCAAGGTGATTCAGGTGCTATAAGGGGAAGAACAAAATGAGATTTAAAAAT